>NW_027478635.1:300000-545092 GCF_051014685.1 Ptiloglossa arizonensis
ATACTTTATACGTTATACGTTATACGTTATACGTTATACGTTATACGTTATACGTTATACGTTATACGTTATACGTTATACGTTATACATTATAATTTATACGTTATGCGTTATACGTTCTACGTTATTCGTTATAGGTTATACGTTATACGTTATGCGTTATACGTTATACATTATACGTTCTACGTTATACGTTTTACGTTATACGTTATACGTTATACGTTATACGTTATACGTTATACGCTATGCGTTATACGTTATACGTTATACGTTATACGTTATACTATACGTTATACGTTATACGTTATACGTTATACGTTATACGATATATGTTATACGTTATACGTTATACGTTATACGCTATACGCTATGCGTTATGCGTTATAGGATATACGTTATGCGTTATACGTTATACGTTATACGTTATACGTTATACGTTATACGTTATACGTTATACGTTATACGTTATACGTTATACGTTATACGTTATACTATACGTTATACGTTATACGTTATACGTTATACGTTATACGATATATGTTATACGTTATACGTTATACGTTATACGCTATACGCTATGCGTTATGCGTTATAGGATATACGTTATGCGTTACAGAATATACGTTATACGTTATACGTTATAGGTCATACCTTATACGTGATACGTCATACGTTATATGTTATACGTTATATGTTATACGTTATACGTTATACGCTATGCGTTATGCGTTATAGGATATACGTTATGCGTTATAGGATATACGTTATACGTTATACGTTATAGGTCATACCTTATACGTGATACGTCATACGTTATATGTTATACGTTATACGTTATACGTTATACGTTATACGTTATACGTTATACGTTATACGTTATACGTTATACACTATACGTTATACGTTATACTTTATACGTTATACGTTATACGTTATACGTTATACGTTATACGTTATACGTTATACGTTATACGGTATACGTTATACGTTATACGTTATACGTTATACGTTATGCTTTATACGTTATACGTTATACGTTATACGTTATACGTTATACGTTATACGTTATACGTTATACGTTATACGTTATACGTTATACGTTATACTTTATACGTTATGCGTTATGCGTTATACGTTCTACGTTATTCGTTATAGGTTATACGTTATACGTTATACGTTATACGTTAAACATTATACGGTCTACGTTATACGTTTTACGTTATACGTTATACGTTATACGTTATACGTTATACGTTTTACGCTATGCGTTATGCGTTATAGGATATACGTTATGCGTTATAGGATATACGTTATACGTTATACGTTATAGGTCATACCTTATATGTGATACGTCATACGTTATATGTTATACGTTATACGTTATACGTTATACGTTATACGTTATACGTTATACGTTATACGTTATACTTTATACTTTATACGTTATACGTTATACGTTATACGTTATACGTTATACGTTATACGTTATACGTTATACGTTATACGTTATACTTTATACGTTATACGTTAGACGTTAGACGTTATACGTTATACGTTACACGTTATACGTTATACGGTATACGTTATACGTTATACGTTATACGTTATACGTTATACGATATATGTTATACGTAATACGTTATACGTTATACGCTATACGCTATGCGTTATGCGTTATAGGATATACGTTATGCGTTACAGGATATACGTTATACGTTATACGTTATAGGTCATACCTTATACGTGATACGTCATACGTTATATGTTATACGTTATATGTTATACGTTATACGTTATACGCTATGCGTTATGCGTTATAGGATATACGTTATGCGTTATAGGATATACGTTATACGTTATACGTTATAGGTCATACCTTATACGTGATACGTCATACGTTATATGTTATACGTTATACGTTATACGTTATACGTTATACGTTATACGTTATACGTTATACGTTATACGTTATACATTATACGTTATACGTTATACTTTATACGTTATACGTTATACGTTATACGTTATACGTTATGCGTTATACGTTATACGTTATACGTTATACGTTATACGTTATACGTTATACGTTATACGTTATGCTTTATACGTTATACGTTATACGTTATACGTTATACGTTATACGTTATACGTTATACGTTATACGTTATACGTAATACGTTATACGTTATACGTTATACTTTATACGTTATGCGTTATACGTTCTACGTTATTCGTTATAGGTTATACGTTATACGTTATACGTTATACGTTATACGTTATACATTATACGTTCTACGTTATACGTTTTACGTTATACGTTATACGTTATACGTTATACGATATACGTTATACGTTATACGCTATGCGTTATGCGTTATAGGATATACGTTATGCGTTATAGGATATACGTTATACGTTATACGTTATAGGTCATACCTTATATGTGATACGTCATACGTTATATGTTATACGTTATACGTTATACGTTATACGTTATACGTTATACGTTATACGTTATACGTTATACGTTATACTTTATACGTTATACGTTATACGTTATACGTTATACGTTATACGTTATACGTTATACGTTACACGTTATACGTTATACTTTATACGTTATACGTTAGACGTTATACGTTATACGTTACACGTTATACGTTATATGGTATACGTTATACGTTATACGTTATACGTTATACGTTATACGCTATACGTTATACGTTATACGTTATACGTTATACTATACGTTATACGTTATACGTTATACGTTATACGTTATACGTTATACGATATATATTATACGTTATACGTTATACGTTATACGCTATACGCTATGCGTTATGCGTTATAGGATATACGTTATGCGTTACAGGATATACGTTATACGTTATACGTTATAGGTCATACCTTATACGTGATACGTCATACGTTATATGTTATACGTTATATGTTATACGTTATACGTTATACGCTATGCGTTATGCGTTATAGGATATACGTTATACGTTATACGTTATAGGTCATACCTTATACGTGATACGTCATACGTTATATGTCTTACGTTATACGTTATACGTTATACGTTATACGTTATACGTTATACGTTATACGTTATACGTTATACGTTACACGTTATACGTCATACGTTATACGTTATACGTTATACGTTATAGGTCATACCTTATACGTGATACGTTATACGTTATACGTTATACGTTATACGTTATACGTTATACGTTATGCGTTATACGTTATACGTTATACGTTATACGTTATACGTTATACGTTATACGTTATACGTTATAAGTCACACGTTATACGTTATACATTATACGTTATACGTTATACGTTATACGTTATACGTGATACGTTATACGTTATACGTTATACGTTATACGTTATACGTTATACGTTATACGCTATACGTTATACGTTATACGTTATAAGTTATACGTTATACTTTATACGTTATACGTTATACGTTATACGTCTTACGTTATACGTTATACGTTATACGTTATACGTTATACGTTATACGTTATACGTTATACACTATACGTTATACGTTATACTTTATACGTTATACGTTATACGTTATACGTTATACGTTATACGTTATACGTTATACGTTATACGGTATACGTTATACGTTATACGTTATACGTTATACGTTATGCTTTATACGTTATACGTTATACGTTATACGTTATACGTTATACGTTATACGTTATACGTTATACGTTATACGTTATACGTTATACGTTATACTTTATACGTTATGCGTTATGCGTTATACGTTCTACGTTATTCGTTATAGGTTATACGTTATACGTTATACGTTATACGTTAAACATTATACGGTCTACGTTATACGTTTTACGTTATACGTTATACGTTATACGTTATACGTTATACGTTTTACGCTATGCGTTATGCGTTATAGGATATACGTTATGCGTTATAGGATATACGTTATACGTTATACGTTATAGGTCATACCTTATATGTGATACGTCATACGTTATATGTTATACGTTATACGTTATACGTTATACGTTATACGTTATACGTTATACGTTATACGTTATACTTTATACTTTATACGTTATACGTTATACGTTATACGTTATACGTTATACGTTATACGTTATACGTTATACGTTATACGTTATACTTTATACGTTATACGTTAGACGTTAGACGTTATACGTTATACGTTACACGTTATACGTTATACGGTATACGTTATACGTTATACGTTATACGTATACGTTATACGATATATGTTATACGTAATACGTTATACGTTATACGCTATACGCTATGCGTTATGCGTTATAGGATATACGTTATGCGTTACAGGATATACGTTATACGTTATACGTTATAGGTCATACCTTATACGTGATACGTCATACGTTATATGTTATACGTTATATGTTATACGTTATACGTTATACGCTATGCGTTATGCGTTATAGGATATACGTTATGCGTTATAGGATATACGTTATACGTTATACGTTATAGGTCATACCTTATACGTGATACGTCATACGTTATATGTTATACGTTATACGTTATACGTTATACGTTATACGTTATACGTTATACGTTATACGTTATACGTTATACATTATACGTTATACGTTATACTTTATACGTTATACGTTATACGTTATACGTTATACGTTATGCGTTATACGTTATACGTTATACGTTATACGTTATACGTTATACGTTATACGTTATACGTTATGCTTTATACGTTATACGTTATACGTTATACGTTATACGTTATACGTTATACGTTATACGTTATACGTTATACGTAATACGTTATACGTTATACGTTATACTTTATACGTTATGCGTTATACGTTCTACGTTATTCGTTATAGGTTATACGTTATACGTTATACGTTATACGTTATACGTTATACATTATACGTTCTACGTTATACGTTTTACGTTATACGTTATACGTTATACGTTATACGATATACGTTATACGTTATACGCTATGCGTTATGCGTTATAGGATATACGTTATGCGTTATAGGATATACGTTATACGTTATACGTTATAGGTCATACCTTATATGTGATACGTCATACGTTATATGTTATACGTTATACGTTATACGTTATACGTTATACGTTATACGTTATACGTTATACGTTATACGTTATACTTTATACGTTATACGTTATACGTTATACGTTATACGTTATACGTTATACGTTATACGTTACACGTTATACGTTATACTTTATACGTTATACGTTAGACGTTATACGTTATACGTTACACGTTATACGTTATATGGTATACGTTATACGTTATACGTTATACGTTATACGTTATACGCTATACGTTATACGTTATACGTTATACGTTATACTATACGTTATACGTTATACGTTATACGTTATACGTTATACGTTATACGATATATATTATACGTTATACGTTATACGTTATACGCTATACGCTATGCGTTATGCGTTATAGGATATACGTTATGCGTTACAGGATATACGTTATACGTTATACGTTATAGGTCATACCTTATACGTGATACGTCATACGTTATATGTTATACGTTATATGTTATACGTTATACGTTATACGCTATGCGTTATGCGTTATAGGATATACGTTATACGTTATACGTTATAGGTCATACCTTATACGTGATACGTCATACGTTATATGTCTTACGTTATACGTTATACGTTATACGTTATACGTTATACGTTATACGTTATACGTTATACGTTATACGTTACACGTTATACGTCATACGTTATACGTTATACGTTATACGTTATAGGTCATACCTTATACGTGATACGTTATACGTTATACGTTATACGTTATACGTTATACGTTATACGTTATGCGTTATACGTTATACGTTATACGTTATACGTTATACGTTATACGTTATACGTTATACGTTATAAGTCACACGTTATACGTTATACATTATACGTTATACGTTATACGTTATACGTTATACGTGATACGTTATACGTTATACGTTATACGTTATACGTTATACGTTATACGTTATACGCTATACGTTATACGTTATACGTTATAAGTTATACGTTATACTTTATACGTTATACGTTATACGTTATACGTCTTACGTTATACGTTATACGTTATACGTTATACGTTATACGTTATACGTTATACGTTATACACTATACGTTATACGTTATACTTTATACGTTATACGTTATACGTTATACGTTATACGTTATACGTTATACGTTATACGTTATACGGTATACGTTATACGTTATACGTTATACGTTATACGTTATGCTTTATACGTTATACGTTATACGTTATACGTTATACGTTATACGTTATACGTTATACGTTATACGTTATACGTTATACGTTATACGTTATACTTTATACGTTATGCGTTATGCGTTATACGTTCTACGTTATTCGTTATAGGTTATACGTTATACGTTATACGTTATACGTTAAACATTATACGGTCTACGTTATACGTTTTACGTTATACGTTATACGTTATACGTTATACGTTATACGTTTTACGCTATGCGTTATGCGTTATAGGATATACGTTATGCGTTATAGGATATACGTTATACGTTATACGTTATAGGTCATACCTTATATGTGATACGTCATACGTTATATGTTATACGTTATACGTTATACGTTATACGTTATACGTTATACGTTATACGTTATACGTTATACTTTATACTTTATACGTTATACGTTATACGTTATACGTTATACGTTATACGTTATACGTTATACGTTATACGTTATACGTTATACTTTATACGTTATACGTTAGACGTTAGACGTTATACGTTATACGTTACACGTTATACGTTATACGGTATACGTTATACGTTATACGTTATACGTTATACGTTATACGATATATGTTATACGTAATACGTTATACGTTATACGCTATACGCTATGCGTTATGCGTTATAGGATATACGTTATGCGTTACAGGATATACGTTATACGTTATACGTTATAGGTCATACCTTATACGTGATACGTCATACGTTATATGTTATACGTTATATGTTATACGTTATACGTTATACGCTATGCGTTATGCGTTATAGGATATACGTTATGCGTTATAGGATATACGTTATACGTTATACGTTATAGGTCATACCTTATACGTGATACGTCATACGTTATATGTTATACGTTATACGTTATACGTTATACGTTATACGTTATACGTTATACGTTATACGTTATACGTTATACATTATACGTTATACGTTATACTTTATACGTTATACGTTATACGTTATACGTTATACGTTATGCGTTATACGTTATACGTTATACGTTATACGTTATACGTTATACGTTATACGTTATACGTTATGCTTTATACGTTATACGTTATACGTTATACGTTATACGTTATACGTTATACGTTATACGTTATACGTTATACGTAATACGTTATACGTTATACGTTATACTTTATACGTTATGCGTTATACGTTCTACGTTATTCGTTATAGGTTATACGTTATACGTTATACGTTATACGTTATACGTTATACATTATACGTTCTACGTTATACGTTTTACGTTATACGTTATACGTTATACGTTATACGATATACGTTATACGTTATACGCTATGCGTTATGCGTTATAGGATATACGTTATGCGTTATAGGATATACGTTATACGTTATACGTTATAGGTCATACCTTATATGTGATACGTCATACGTTATATGTTATACGTTATACGTTATACGTTATACGTTATACGTTATACGTTATACGTTATACGTTATACGTTATACTTTATACGTTATACGTTATACGTTATACGTTATACGTTATACGTTATACGTTATACGTTACACGTTATACGTTATACTTTATACGTTATACGTTAGACGTTATACGTTATACGTTACACGTTATACGTTATATGGTATACGTTATACGTTATACGTTATACGTTATACGTTATACGCTATACGTTATACGTTATACGTTATACGTTATACTATACGTTATACGTTATACGTTATACGTTATACGTTATACGTTATACGATATATATTATACGTTATACGTTATACGTTATACGCTATACGCTATGCGTTATGCGTTATAGGATATACGTTATGCGTTACAGGATATACGTTATACGTTATACGTTATAGGTCATACCTTATACGTGATACGTCATACGTTATATGTTATACGTTATATGTTATACGTTATACGTTATACGCTATGCGTTATGCGTTATAGGATATACGTTATACGTTATACGTTATAGGTCATACCTTATACGTGATACGTCATACGTTATATGTCTTACGTTATACGTTATACGTTATACGTTATACGTTATACGTTATACGTTATACGTTATACGTTATACGTTACACGTTATACGTCATACGTTATACGTTATACGTTATACGTTATAGGTCATACCTTATACGTGATACGTTATACGTTATACGTTATACGTTATACGTTATACGTTATACGTTATGCGTTATACGTTATACGTTATACGTTATACGTTATACGTTATACGTTATACGTTATACGTTATAAGTCACACGTTATACGTTATACGTTATACGTTATACGTTATACGTTATACATTATACGTTATACGTTATACGTTATACGTTATACGTTATACGTTATACGTTATACGTTATACGTTATACGTTATACGTTATACGTTATACGTTATACGACATACGTTATACGTTATACGTTATACGTTATACGTTATACGTTATACGATATACGTTATACGTTATACGTTATACGTTATACGTTATACGACATACGTTATACGTTATACGTTATACGTTATACGTTATACGTTATACGTTATACGTTATACGTGATACGTTATACGTTATACGTTATACGTTATACGTTATACGTTATACGTTATACGCTATACGTTATACGTTATACGTTATAAGTTATACGTTATACTTTATACGTTATACGTTATACGTTATACGTCTTACGTTATACGTTATACGTTATACGTTATACGTTATACGTTATACGTTATACGTTATACGTTATACGTTATACGTTATACGTTATACGTTGTACGTTATACGTTGTACGTTATACGTTATACGTTATACGTTATACGTTATACGTTATACGTTATACGTTATACGTTATACGTTATACGTTATACGTTATACGTTATACGTTATACGTTATACGTTATACGTTATACGTTATACGTTACACGTTATACGTCATACGTTATACGTTATACGTTATACGTTATAGGTCATACCTTATACGTGATACGTTATACGTTATACGTTATACGTTATACGTTACACGTTATACGTCATACGTTATACGTTATACGTTATACGTTATAGGTCATACCTTATACGTGATACGTTATACGTTATACGTTATACGTTATACGTTATACGTTATACGTTATACGTTATACGTTATACGTTATACGTTATAAGTCACACGTTATACGTTATACATTATACGTTATACGTTATACGTTATACGTTATACGTTATACTTTATACGTTATACGTTATACGTTATACGTTATGCGTTATACTTTATACGTTATACGTTAGGCGTTATACGTTATACGTTACACGTTATACGTTATACGGTATACGTTATACGTTATACGTTATACGTTATACGTTATACGTTATACGTTATACGTTATACGTTATACGTTATACTATACGTTATACGTTATACGTTATACGTTATACGTTATACGATATATATTATACGTTATACGTTATACGTTATACGCTATACGCTATGCGTTATGCGTTATAGGATATACGTTATGCGTTACAGGATATACGTTATACGTTATACGTTATAGGTCATACCTTATACGTGATACGTCATACGTTATACGTTACACGTTATACGTCATACGTTATACGTTATACGTTATACGTTATAGGTCATACCTTATACGTGATACGTTATACGTTATACGTTATACGTTATACGTTATACGTTATACGTTATGCGTTATACGTTATACGTTATACGTTATACGTTATACGTTATACGTTATACGTTATACGCTATACGTTATACGTTATACGTTATAAGTTATACGTTATACGTTATACGTTATACGTTATACGTTATACGTTTTACGTTATACGTTATACGTTATACGTTATACGTTATACGTTATACGTTATACGTTATACGTTATACGTTATACGTTGTACGTTATACGTTGTACGTTATACGTTATACGTTATACGTTATACGTTATACGTTATACGTTATATGTTATACGTTATACGTTATACGTTATACGTTATACGTTATACGTTATACGTTATACGTTATACGTTATACGTTACACGTTATACGTCATACGTTATACGTTATACGTTATACGTTATAGGTCATACCTTATACGTGATACGTTATACGTTATACGTTATACGTTATACGTTACACGTTATACGTCATACGTTATACGTTATACGTTATACGTTATAGGTCATACCTTATACGTGATACGTTATACGTTATACGTTATACGTTATACGTTATACGTTATACGTTATACGTTATACGTTATAAGTCACACGTTATACGTTATACATTATACGTTATACGTTATACGTTATACGTTATACGAGATACGTTATACGTTATACGTTATACGTTATACGTTATACGTTATACGTTATACGTTATACGTTATACGTTATAGGTCATACCTTATACGTGATACGTTATACGTTATACGTTATACGTTATACGTTGTACGTTATACGTTATGCGTTATACGTTATACGTTATACGTTATACGTTATACGTTATACGTTATACGTTATACGTTATAAGTCACACGTTATACGTTATACATTATACGTTATACGTTATACGTTATACGTTATACGTGATACGTTATACGTTATACGTTATACGTTATACGTTATACGTTATACGTTATACGTTATACGTTATACGTTATACGCTATACGTTATACGTTATACGTTATAAGTTATACGTTATACGTTATACGTTATACGTTATACGTTATACGTTTTACGTTATACGTTATACGTTATACGTTATACGTTATACGTTATACGTTATACGTTATACGTTATACGTTATACGTTATACGTTATACGTTGTACGTTATACGTTGTACGTTGTACGTTATACGTTATACGTTATACGCTATACGTTATACGTTATACGTTATACGTTATACGTTATACGTTATACGTTATACGTTATACGTTATACGTTATACGTTATAGGTTATACGTTATACGTTATACGTTATACGTTATACGTTATACGTTATACGTTATACGTTATACATTATACGTTATACGTTATACGGTATACGTTATACGTTATACGTTATACGATATACGTTATACGTTATACGTAATACGTTATACGTTATACGTTATACGTTATACGTTATACGTTATACGTTATACGTTATAGGTTATACGTTATACGTTATACGTTATACGTTATACGTTATACGTTATACGCTATACGTTAGACGTTATACGTTATACGTTATACGTTATAGGTTATACCTTATACATTATACGTCACACGTTATACGTTATACGTAATACGGTATACGTTATGCGTTATACGTTATACGTTATACGTTATACGTTATACGTTATACGTTATACGTTATACGTTATACGTTATACGTTATACGTTATACGTTATACGTTATACGCTATACGTTATACGTTATACGTTATACGTTATACGTTATACGTTGTACGTTATAGGTCATACCTTATACGTGATACGTCATACGTTATACGTTATACGTTATGCGTTATACGTTATGCGTTATACGTTATACGTTATACGATATACGATATACGTTATACGTTATAGGTCATACCTTATACGTGATACGTCATACGTTATACGTTATACGTTAAACGTTATACCGTATACGTTATACGTTGTAGGTTATACGTTATACGTTATACGGTATACGTTATGCGTTATACGCTATACGTTATGTGTTATAGGATATACGTCATGCGTTATAGGATATACGTCATGCGTTGTAGGATATACGTTATACATTATACGTTATACGTTATACGTTATACGTTATACGTTATACGTTATACGTTATACGTTATACGTTATACGTTATACGTTATACGTTATACGTTATTCGATTTACGTTATACGCTATGCGTTATGCGTTATAGGATATACGTTATGCGTTATAGGATATACGTTATACGTTATACGGTATAGGTCATACCTTATACGTGATACGTCATACGTTATATGTTATACGTTATACGTTATACGTTATATGTTATACGTTATACGTTATACGTTATACGTTATACGTTATACGTTATACGTTATACGTTATACGTTATACGTTATACGTTATACGTTATACGTTATACGTTATACGTCATACGTTATACGTTATACGTTATACGTTATACGTTATACGTTATACGTTATACGTTATACGCTATACGTTAGACGTTATACGTTATACGTTATACGTTATAGGTTATACCTTATACATTATACGTCACACGTTATACGTTATACGTAATACGGTATACGTTATGCGTTATACGTTATACGTTATACGTTATACGTTATACGTTATACGTTATACGTTATACGTTATACGTTATACGTTATACGTTATACGTTATACGTTATACGCTATACGTTATACGTTATACGTTATACGTTATACGTTATACGTTATACGTTATACGTTATACGTTATACGTTATACGTTATACGTTATACGTTATACGTTATACGTTATACGTTATACGTTATACGTTATACGTCATACGTTATACGTTATACGTTATACGTTATACGTTATACGTTATACGTTATACGTTATACGTTATACGTTATACGTTATACGTTATACGTTATACGTTATTCGATTTACGTTATACGCTATGCGTTATGCGTTATAGGATATACGTTATGCGTTATAGGATATACGTTATACGTTATACGGTATAGGTCATACCTTATACGTGATACGTCATACGTTATATGTTATACGTTATACGTTATACGTTATATGTTATACGTTATACGTTATACGTTATACGTTATACGTTATACGTTATACGTTATACGTTATACTTTATACGTTATACGTTAGACGTTAGACGTTATATGTTATACGTTATACGTTATACGTTATACGTTATACGTTATACGTTATACGTTATACGTTATACGTTATACGTTATACGTTATACGTTATACGTTATACGTTATACGTTATACGTTATACGTTATACTATACGTTATACGTTATACGTTATACGTTATACGTTATACGATATATGTTATACGTTATACGTTATACGTTATACGCTATACGCTATGCGTTATGCGTTATAGGATATACGTTATGCGTTACAGGATATACGTTATACGTTATACGTTATAGGTCATACCTTATACGTGATACGTCATACGTTATATGTTATACGTTATATGTTATACGTTATACGTTATACGCTATGCGTTATGCGTTATAGGATATACGTTATGCGTTATAGGATATACGTTATACGTTATACGTTATAGGTCATACCTTATACGTGATACGTCATACGTTATATGTTATACGTTATACGTTATACGTTATACGTTATACGTTATACGCTATACGTTATACGTTATACGTTATACGTTATACGTTATACGTTATACGTTATACGTTATACGTTATACGTTATACGTTATACGTTATAGGTTATACGTTATACGTTATACGTTATACGTTATACGTTATACGTTATACGTTATACGTTATACATTATACGTTATACGTTATACGGTATACGTTATACGTTATACGTTATACGATATACGTTATACGTTATACGTAATACGTTATACGTTATACGTTATACGTTATACGTTATACGTTATACGTTATACGTTATAGGTTATACGTTATACGTTATACGTTATACGTTATACGTTATACGTTATACGCTATACGTTAGACGTTATACGTTATACGTTATACGTTATAGGTTATACCTTATACATTATACGTCACACGTTATACGTTATACGTAATACGGTATACGTTATGCGTTATACGTTATACGTTATACGTTATACGTTATACGTTATACGTTATACGTTATACGTTATACGTTATACGTTATACGTTATACGTTATACGTTATACGCTATACGTTATACGTTATACGTTATACGTTATACGTTATACGTTGTACGTTATAGGTCATACCTTATACGTGATACGTCATACGTTATACGTTATACGTTATGCGTTATACGTTATGCGTTATACGTTATACGTTATACGATATACGATATACGTTATACGTTATAGGTCATACCTTATACGTGATACGTCATACGTTATACGTTATACGTTAAACGTTATACCGTATACGTTATACGTTGTAGGTTATACGTTATACGTTATACGGTATACGTTATGCGTTATACGCTATACGTTATGTGTTATAGGATATACGTCATGCGTTATAGGATATACGTCATGCGTTGTAGGATATACGTTATACATTATACGTTATACGTTATACGTTATACGTTATACGTTATACGTTATACGTTATACGTTATACGTTATACGTTATACGTTATAGGTTATACGTTATACGTTATACGTTATACGTTATACGTTATACGTTATACGTTATACGCTATACGTTAGACGTTATACGTTATACGTTATACGTTATAGGTTATACCTTATACATTATACGTCACACGTTATACGTTATACGTAATACGGTATACGTTATGCGTTATACGTTATACGTTATACGTTATACGTTATACGTTATACGTTATACGTTATACGTTATACGTTATACGTTATACGTTATACGTTATACGTTATACGCTATACGTTATACGTTATACGTTATACGTTATACGTTATACGTTATACGTTATACGTTATACGTTATACGTTATACGTTATACGTTATACGTTATACGTTATACGTTATACGTTATACGTTATACGTTATACGTCATACGTTATACGTTATACGTTATACGTTATACGTTATACGTTATACGTTATACGTTATACGTTATACGTTATACGTTATACGTTATACGTTATTCGATTTACGTTATACGCTATGCGTTATGCGTTATAGGATATACGTTATGCGTTATAGGATATACGTTATACGTTATACGGTATAGGTCATACCTTATACGTGATACGTCATACGTTATATGTTATACGTTATACGTTATACGTTATATGTTATACGTTATACGTTATACGTTATACGTTATACGTTATACGTTATACGTTATACGTTATACTTTATACGTTATACGTTAGACGTTAGACGTTATATGTTATACGTTATACGTTATACGTTATACGTTATACGTTATACGTTATACGTTATACGTTATACGTTATACGTTATACGTTATACGTTATACGTTATACGTTATACGTTATACGTTATACGTTATACGTTATACGTTATACTATACGTTATACGTTATACGTTATACGTTATACGTTATACGATATATGTTATACGTTATACGTTACACGTTATACGCTATACGCTATGCGTTATGCGTTATAGGATATACGTTATGCGTTACAGGATATACGTTATACGTTATACGTTATAGGTCATACCTTATACGTGATACGTCATACGTTATATGTTATACGTTATATGTTATACGTTATACGTTATACGCTATGCGTTATGCGTTATAGGATATACGTTATGCGTTATAGGATATACGTTATACGTTATACGTTATAGGTCATACCTTATACGTGATACGTCATACGTTATATGTTATACGTTATACGTTATACGTTATACGTTATACGTTATACGTTATACGTTATACGTTATACATTATACGTTATTCGTTATACTTTATACGTTATACGTTATACGTTATACGTTATACGTTATACGTTATACGTTATACGTTATACGTTATACGTTATACGTTATACGTTATACGTCATACGTTATGCTTTATACGTTATACGTTATACGTTATACGTGATACGTCATACGTTATACGTTATACGTTATGCGTTATACGTTATGCGTTATACGTTATACGTTATACGATATACGATATACGTTATACGTTATAGGTCATACCTTATACGTGATACGTCATACGTTATACGTTATACGTTAAACGTTATACCGTATACGTTATACGTTGTAGGTTATACGTTATACGTTATACGGTATACGTTATGCGTTATACGCTATACGTTATGTGTTATAGGATATACGTCATGAGTTATAGGATATACGTCATGCGTTGTAGGATATACGTTATACATTAAACGTTATACGTTATACGTTATACGTTATACGTTATACGTTATACGTTATACGTTATACGTTATACGTTATACGTTATAGGTTATACGTTATACGTTATACGTTATACGTTATACGTTATACGTTATACGCTATACGTTAGACGTTATACGTTATACGTTATACGTTATAGGTTATACCTTATACATTATACGTCACACGTTATACGTTATACGTAATACGGTATACGTTATGCGTTATACGTTATACGTTATACGTTATACGTTATACGTTATACGTTATACGTTATACGTTATACGTTATACGTTATACGTTATACGTTATACGCTATACGTTATACGTTATACGTTATACGTTATACGTTATACGTTATACGTTATACGTTATACGTTATACGTTATACGTTATACGTTATACGTTATACGTTATACGTTATACGTTATACGTTATACGTTATACGTCATACGTTATACGTTATACGTTATACGTTATACGTTATACGTTATACGTTATACGTTATACGTTATACGTTATACGTTATACGTTATACGTTATACGTTATTCGATTTACGTTATACGCTATGCGTTATGCGTTATAGGATATACGTTATGCGTTATAGGATATACGTTATACGTTATACGGTATAGGTCATACCTTATACGTGATACGTCATACGTTATATGTTATACGTTATACGTTATACGTTATATGTTATACGTTATACGTTATACGTTATACGTTATACGTTATACGTTATACGTTATACGTTATACTTTATACGTTATACGTTAGACGTTAGACGTTATATGTTATACGTTATACGTTATACGTTATACGTTATACGTTATACGTTATACGTTATACGTTATACGTTATACGTTATACGTTATACGTTATACGTTATACGTTATACGTTATACGTTATACGTTATACGTTATACGTTATACGTTATACGTTATACTATACGTTATACGTTATACGTTATACGTTATACGTTATACGATATATGTTATACGTTATACGTTATACGTTATACGCTATACGCTATGCGTTATGCGTTATAGGATATACGTTATGCGTTACAGGATATACGTTATACGTTATACGTTATAGGTCATACCTTATACGTGATACGTCATACGTTATATGTTATACGTTATATGTTATACGTTATACGTTATACGCTATGCGTTATGCGTTATAGGATATACGTTATGCGTTATAGGATATACGTTATACGTTATACGTTATAGGTCATACCTTATACGTGATACGTCATACGTTATATGTTATACGTTATACGTTATACGTTATACGTTATACGTTATACGTTATACGTTATACGTTATACGTTATACGTTATACGTTATACGTTATACGTTATACGTTATACGTTATACGTTATACGTTATACGTTATACGTTATACGTTATACGTTATACGTTATACGTCATACGTTATACGTTATACGTTATACGTTATACGTTATACCGTATACGTTATACGTTACACGTTATACGTTATACGTTATACGCTATACGTTATACGTTAGTCGTTATACGTTATACGTTATTCGTTATACGTTATTCGTTATACGTTATACGTTATACGTTATACGTTATACGTTATACGTTATACGTTATACGTTATACGTTATACGTTATACGTTATACGTTATACGTTATACGTTATACGTTATACGTTATACGTTATACGTTATACGTTATACGTTATACGTTGTACGTTATACGTTATACGTTATACGTTATACCGTATACGTTATACGTTACACGTTATACGTCATACGTTATACGTTATACGTTAGACGTTATAGGTCATACCTTATACGTGATACGTTATACGTTATACGTTATACGTTATACGTTATGCGTTATACGTTATACGTTATACGTTATACGTTATACGTTATACGTTATAAGTCACACGTTATACGTTATACATTATACGTTATACGTTATACGTTATACGTTATACATGATACGTTATACGTTATACGTTATACGTTATACGTTATACGTTATACGTTATACGTTATACGTTATACGCTATACGTTATACGTTATACGTTATAAGTTATACGTTATACGTTATACGTTATACGTTATGCGTTATACGTTTTTCGTTATACGTTATACGTTATACGTTATACGTTATACGTTATACGTTATACGTTATACGTTATACGTTATACGTTATACGTTATACGTTATACGTTGTACGTTATACGTTATACGTTGTACGTTATACGTTATACGTTATACGTTATACGTTTTTACGTTATACGTTATACGTTATACGTTATACGTTATACGTTATACGTTATACGTTATACGTTATACGTTATACGTTATACGTTATACGTCATACGTTATACGTTATACGTTATACGTTATACGTTATACGTTATACGTTATACGTTATACGTTATACGTTATACGTTATACGTTATACTATACGTTATACGTTATACGTTATACGTTATACGTTATACGATATATGTTATACGTTATACGTTACACGTTATACGCTATACGCTATGCGTTATGCGTTATAGGATATACGTTATGCGTTACAGGATATACGTTATACGTTATACGTTATAGGTCATACCTTATACGTGATACGTCATACGTTATATGTTATACGTTATATGTTATACGTTATACGTTATACGCTATGCGTTATGCGTTATAGGATATACGTTATGCGTTATAGGATATACGTTATACGTTATACGTTATAGGTCATACCTTATACGTGATACGTCATACGTTATATGTTATACGTTATACGTTATACGTTATACGTTATACGTTATACGTTATACGTTATACGTTATACATTATACGTTATTCGTTATACTTTATACGTTATACGTTATACGTTATACGTTATACGTTATACGTTATACGTTATACGTTATACGTTATACGTTATACGTTATACGTTATACGTCATACGTTATGCTTTATACGTTATACGTTATACGTTATACGTGATACGTCATACGTTATACGTTATACGTTATGCGTTATACGTTATGCGTTATACGTTATACGTTATACGATATACGATATACGTTATACGTTATAGGTCATACCTTATACGTGATACGTCATACGTTATACGTTATACGTTAAACGTTATACCGTATACGTTATACGTTGTAGGTTATACGTTATACGTTATACGGTATACGTTATGCGTTATACGCTATACGTTATGTGTTATAGGATATACGTCATGAGTTATAGGATATACGTCATGCGTTGTAGGATATACGTTATACATTAAACGTTATACGTTATACGTTATACGTTATACGTTATACGTTATACGTTATACGTTATACGTTATACGTTATACGTTATAGGTTATACGTTATACGTTATACGTTATACGTTATACGTTATACGTTATACGCTATACGTTAGACGTTATACGTTATACGTTATACGTTATAGGTTATACCTTATACATTATACGTCACACGTTATACGTTATACGTAATACGGTATACGTTATGCGTTATACGTTATACGTTATACGTTATACGTTATACGTTATACGTTATACGTTATACGTTATACGTTATACGTTATACGTTATACGTTATACGTTATACGCTATACGTTATACGTTATACGTTATACGTTATACGTTATACGTTATACGTTATACGTTATACGTTATACGTTATACGTTATACGTTATACGTTATACGTTATACGTTATACGTTATACGTTATACGTTATACGTCATACGTTATACGTTATACGTTATACGTTATACGTTATACGTTATACGTTATACGTTATACGTTATACGTTATACGTTATACGTTATACGTTATACGTTATTCGATTTACGTTATACGCTATGCGTTATGCGTTATAGGATATACGTTATGCGTTATAGGATATACGTTATACGTTATACGGTATAGGTCATACCTTATACGTGATACGTCATACGTTATATGTTATACGTTATACGTTATACGTTATATGTTATACGTTATACGTTATACGTTATACGTTATACGTTATACGTTATACGTTATACGTTATACTTTATACGTTATACGTTAGACGTTAGACGTTATATGTTATACGTTATACGTTATACGTTATACGTTATACGTTATACGTTATACGTTATACGTTATACGTTATACGTTATACGTTATACGTTATACGTTATACGTTATACGTTATACGTTATACGTTATACGTTATACGTTATACGTTATACGTTATACTATACGATATACGTTATACGTTATACGTTATACGTTATACGATATATGTTATACGTTATACGTTATACGTTATACGCTATACGCTATGCGTTATGCGTTATAGGATATACGTTATGCGTTACAGGATATACGTTATACGTTATACGTTATAGGTCATACCTTATACGTGATACGTCATACGTTATATGTTATACGTTATATGTTATACGTTATACGTTATACGCTATGCGTTATGCGTTAT
This sequence comes from Ptiloglossa arizonensis, assembly GCF_051014685.1. NCBI lineage: Eukaryota > Metazoa > Arthropoda > Insecta > Hymenoptera > Colletidae > Ptiloglossa > Ptiloglossa arizonensis. The sequence goes on from NW_027478635.1 coordinate 320,995, forward strand.
AGGATATACGTTATGCGTTATAGGATATACGTTATACGTTATACGTTATAGGTCATACCTTATACGTGATACGTCATACGTTATATGTTATACGTTATACGTTATACGTTATACGTTATACGTTATACGTTATACGTTATACGTTATACGTTATACGTTATACGTTATACGTTATACGTTATACGTTATACGTTATACGTTATACGTTATACGTTATACGTTATACGTTATACGTTATACGTTATACGTCATACGTTATACGTTATACGTTATACGTTATACCGTATACGTTATACGTTACACGTTATACGTTATACGTTATACGCTATACGTTATACGTTAGTCGTTATACGTTATACGTTATTCGTTATACGTTATTCGTTATACGTTATACGTTATACGTTATACGTTATACGTTATACGTTATACGTTATACGTTATACGTTATACGTTATACGTTATACGTTATACGTTATACGTTATACGTTATACGTTATACGTTATACGTTATACGTTATACGTTATACGTTGTACGTTATACGTTATACGTTATACGTTATACCGTATACGTTATACGTTACACGTTATACGTCATACGTTATACGTTATACGTTAGACGTTATAGGTCATACCTTATACGTGATACGTTATACGTTATACGTTATACGTTATACGTTATGCGTTATACGTTATACGTTATACGTTATACGTTATACGTTATACGTTATAAGTCACACGTTATACGTTATACATTATACGTTATACGTTATACGTTATACGTTATACATGATACGTTATACGTTATACGTTATACGTTATACGTTATACGTTATACGTTATACGTTATACGTTATACGCTATACGTTATACGTTATACGTTATAAGTTATACGTTTTACGTTATACGTTATACGTTATGCGTTATACGTTTTTCGTTATACGTTATACGTTATACGTTATACGTTATACGTTATACGTTATACGTTATACGTTATACGTTATACGTTATACGTTATACGTTATACGTTGTACGTTATACGTTATACGTTGTACGTTATACGTTATACGTTATACGTTATACGTTTTTACGTTATACGTTATACGTTATACGTTATACGTTATACGTTATACGTTATACGTTATACGTTATACGTTATACGTTATACGTTATACGTTATACGTTATACGTTATACGTCATACGTTATACGTTATACGTTATACGTTATACCGTATACGTTATACGTTACACGTTATACGTTATACGTTATACGCTATACGTTATACGTTAGTCGTTATACGTTATACGTTATACGTTATACGTTATTCGTTATACGTTATACGTTATACGTTATACGTTATACGTTATACGTTATACGTTATACGTTATACGTTATACGTTATACGTTATACGTTATACGTTATACGTTATACGTTATACGTTATACGTTATACGTTATACGTTATACGTTATACGTTATACGTTATACGTTATACGTTATACGTTATACGTTATACGTTATACGTTATACGTTATACGTGATACGTTATACGTTATACGTTATGCGTTATACGTTATACGTTATACGTTATACGTTATACGTTATACGTTATACGTTATACGTTATACGTTATAAGTCACACGTTATACGTTATACATTATACGTTATACGTTATACGTTATACGTTATACGTGATACGTTATACGTTATACGTTATACGTTATACGTTATACGTTATACGTTATACGTTATACGCTATACGTTATACGTTATACGTTATAAGTTATACGTTATACGTTATACGTTATACGTTATACGTTATACGTTATACGTTATCGGTCATACCTTATACGTGATACGTCATACGTTATACGTTATACGTTATACGTTATACGTTATACGTTATACGTTATACGTTGTACGTTATACGTTATACGTTATACGTTATACGTTATACGTTATACGTTATACGTTATACGTTATACGTTATACGTTATACGTTATACGTTATACGTTATACGTTATACGTTATACGTTATACGTAATACGTTATACGTTATACGTTATACGTTATACGTTATACGTTATACGTTATACGTTATACGTTATACGTTATACGTTATACGTTATACGTTATACGTTATACTTTATACGTTATACGTTATACGTTATACGTTATACGTTATACGTTATACGTTATACGTTATACGTTATACGTTATACGTTATACGTTATACGTTATACGTTATGCGTTATACGTTATGCGTTATACGTTATGCGTTATACGTTATACGTTATACGTTATACGTTATACGTTATACGTTATACGTTATACGTTATACGTTATACGTTATACGTTACTCGTTACACGTTATACGTCACACGTTATACGTTATACGTTATACGTTATAGGTCATACCTTATACGTGATACGTTATACGTTATACGTTATACGTTATACGTTATACGTTATACGTTATACGTTATACGTTATACGCTATACGTTATACGTTATACGTTATAAGTTATACGTTATACGTTATACGTTATACGCTATACGTTATACGTTATACGTTATAAGTTATACGTTATACGTTATACGTTATACGTTATACGTTATACGTTATACGTTATCGGTCATACCTTATACGTGATACGTCATACGTTATACGTTATACGTTATACGTTATACGTTATGCGTTATACGTTATGCGTGATACGTTATACGTTATACGTTATGCGTTATACGTTATACGTTATACGTTATACGTTATACGTTATACGTTATACGTTATACGTTATACGTTATACGTTATAAGTCACACGTTATACGTTATACATTATACGTTATACGTTATACGTTATACGTTATACGTGATACGTTATACGTTATACGTTATACGTTATACGTTATACGTTATACGTTATACGTTATACGTTATACGCTATACGTTATACGTTATACGTTATAAGTTATACGTTATACGTTATACGTTATACGTTATACGTTATACGTTATACGTTATCGGTCATACCTTATACGTGATACGTCATACGTTATACGTTATACGTTATACGTTATACGTTATACGTTATACGTTATACGTTGTACGTTATACGTTATACGTTATACGTTATACGTTATACGTTATACGTTATACGTTATACGTTATACGTTATACGTTATACGTTATACGTTATACGTTATACGTTATACGTTATACGTTATACGTTATACGTTATACGTTATACGTTATACGTTATACGTTATACGTTATACGTTATCGGTCATACCTTATACGTGATACGTCATACGTTATACGTTATACGTTATACGTTATACGTTATACCGTATACGTTATACGTTACACGTTATACGTTATACGTTATACGCTATACGTTATACGTTAGTCGTTATACGTTATACGTTATACGTTATACGTTATACGTTATTCGTTATACGTTATACGTTATACGTTATACGTTATACGTTATACGTTATACGTTATACGTTATACGTTATACGTTATACGTTATACGTTATACGTTATACGTTATACGTTATACGTTATACGTTATCGGTCATACCTTATACGTGATACGTCATACGTTATACGTTATACGTTATACGTTATACGTTATACGTTATACGTTATACGTTGTACGTTATACGTTATACGTTCTACGTTATACGTTATACGTTATACGTTATACGTTATACGTTATACGTTATACGTTATACGTTATACGTTATACGTTATACGTTATACGTTATACGTTATACGTTATACGTTATACGTCATACGTTATACGTTATACGTTATACGTTATACCGTATACGTTATACGTTACACGTTATACGTTATACGTTATACGCTATACGTTATACGTTAGTCGTTATACGTTATACGTTATACGTTATACGTTATTCGTTATACGTTATACGTTATACGTTATACGTTATACGTTATACGTTATACGTTATACGTTATACGTTATACGTTATACGTTATACGTTATACGTTATACGTTATACGTTATACGTTATACGTTATACGTTATACGTTATACGTTATACGTTATACGTTATACGTTATGCGTTATACGTTATACGTTATACGTGATACGTTATACGTTATACGTTATGCGTTATACGTTATACGTTATACGTTATACGTTATACGTTATACGTTATACGTTATAAGTCACACGTTATACGTTATACATTATACGTTATACGTTATACGTTATACGTTATACGTGATACGTTATACGTTATACGTTATACGTTATACGTTATACGTTATACGTTATACGTTATACGTTATACGTTATACGCTATACGTTATACGTTATACGTTATAAGTTATACGTTATACGTTATACGTTATACGTTATACGTTATACGTTATACGTTATACGTTATCGGTCATACCTTATACGTGATACGTCATACGTTATACGTTATACGTTATACGTTATACGTTATACGTTGTACGTTATACGTTGTACGTTATACGTTATACGTTATACGTTATACGTTATACGTTATACGTTATACGTTATACGTTATACGTTATACGTTATACGTGATACGTCATACGTTATACGTTATACGTTATACGTTATACCGTATACGTTATACGTTACACGTTATACGTTATACGTTATACGCTATACGTTATACGTTAGTCGTTATACGTTATACGTTATACGTTATACGTTATTCGTTATACGTTATACGTTATACGTTATACGTTATACGTTATACGTTATACGTTATACGTTATACGTTATACGTTATACGTTATACGTTATACGTTATACGTTATACGTTATACGTTATACGTTATACGTTATACGTTCTACGTTATACGTTATACGTTATACGTTATACGTTATTCGTTATACGTTATACGTTATACGTTATACGTTATACGTTATACGTTATACGTTATACGTTATACGTTATACGTTATACGTTATACGTTATACGTTATACGTTATACGTTATACGTAATACGTTATACGTTATACGTTAAACGTTATACGTTATACGTTATACGTTATACGTTATACGTTATACGTTATACGTTATACGTTATACGTTATACGTTATACGTTATACGTTATACGTTATACGTTATACGTTATACGTTATACGTTATACGTTATAGGTCATACCTTATACGAGATACGTCATACGTTATACGTTATACGTTATGCGTTATACGTTATGCGTTATACGTTATACGTTATACGATATACGATATACGTCATACGTTAAAGGTCATACCTTATACGTGATACGTCATACGTTATACGTTATACGTTAAACGTTATACGTTATACGTTATACGTTATACGTTATACGTTATACGTTATACGTTATACGTTATACGTTATACGTTATACGTTATACGTTATACGTTATACGTTATACGTTATTCGTTATACGTTATACGTAATACGGTATACGTTATGCGTTATACGCTATACGTTATACGTTAAACGTTGTACGTTATACGTTATACGTTATACGTTATACATTATACGTTATACGTTATACGTTATACGTTATACGTTATACGTTATACGTTATACGTTATCGGTCATACCTTATACGTGATACGTCATACGTTATACGTTATACGTTATACGTTATACCGTATACGTTATACGTTACACGTTATACGTTATACGTTATACGCTATACGTTATACGTTAGTCGTTATACGTTATACGTTATACGTTATACGTTATTCGTTATACGTTATACGTTATACGTTATACGTTATACGTTATACGTTATACGTTATACGTTACACGTTATACGTTATACGTTATACGTTATACGTTATACGTTATACGTTATACGTTATACGTTATACGTTATACGTTATACGTTATACGTTATACGTTATACGTTATACGTTATACGTTATACGTTATACGTTATACGTTATACGTTATACGTTATACGTTATACGTTATACGTTATACGTTATACGTTATACGTTTTACGTTATACGTTATACGTTATACGTTATACGTTATACGTTATACCGTATACGTTATACGTTACACGATATACGTTATACGTTATACGCTATACGTTATACGTTAGTCGTTATACGTTATACGTTATACGTTATACGTTATTCGTTATACGTTATACGTTATACGTTATACGTTATACGTTATACGTTATACGTTATACGTTATACGTTATACGTTATACGTTATACGTTATACGTTTTACGTTATACGTTATACGTTATACGTTATACGTTATACGTTATACGTTATACGTTATACATTATACGTTATACGTTATACGTTATACGTTATACGTTATACGTTATACGTTATACGTTATGCGTTATACGTTATGCGTTATACGTTATGCGTTATACGTTATACGTTATACGTTATACGTTATACGTTATACGTTATACGTTATACGTTATACGTTATACGTTATACGTTATACGTTACTCGTTACACGTTATACGTCATACGTTATACGTTATACGTTATACGTTATAGGTCATACCTTATACGTGATACGTTATACGTTATACGTTATACGTTATACGTTATACGTTATGCGTTATACGTTATACGTTATACGTTATACGTTATACGTTATACGTTATACGTTATACGTTATAAGTCACACGTTATACGTTATACATTATACGTTATACGTTATACGTTATACGTTATACGTGATACGTTATACGTTATACGTTATACGTTATACGTTATACGTTATACGTTATACGTTATACGTTATACGTTATTAGCTATACGTTATACGTTATACGTTATAAGTTATACGTTATACGTTATACGTTAAACGTTATACGTTATACGTTATACGTTATACGTTATCGGTCATACCTTATACGTGATACGTCATACGTTATACGTTATACGTTATACGTTATACGTTATACGTTATACGTTATACGTTGTACGTTATACGTTATACGTTATACGTTATACGTTATACGTTATACGTTATACGTTATACGTTATACGTTATACGTTATACGTTATACGTTATACGTTATACGTTATACGTTATACGTTATACGTTATACGTTATCGGTCATACCTTATACGTGATACGTCATACGTTATACGTTATACGTTATACGTTATACCGTATACGTTATACGTTACACGTTATACGTTATACGTTATACGCTATACGTTATACGTTAGTCGTTATACGTTATACGTTATACGTTATACGTTATACGTTATTCGTTATACGTTATACGTTATACGTTATACGTTATACGTTATACGTTATACGTTATACGTTATACGTTATACGTTATACGTTATACGTTATACGTTATACGTTATACGTTATACGTTATACGTTATCGGTCATACCTTATACGTGATACGTCATACGTTATACGTTATACGTTATACGTTATACGTTATACGTTATACGTTATACGTTATACGTTGTACGTTATACGTTATACGTTCTACGTTATACGTTATACGTTATACGTTATACGTTATACATTATACGTTATACGTTATACGTTATACGTTATACGTTATACGTTATACGTTATCGGTCATACCTTATACGTGATACGTCATACGTTATACGTTATACGTTATACGTTATACCGTATACGTTATACGTTACACGTTATACGTTATACGTTATACGCTATACGTTATACGTTAGTCGTTATACGTTATACGTTATACGTTATACGTTATACGTTATTCGTTATACGTTATACGTTATACGTTATACGTTATACGTTATACGTTATACGTTATACGTTATACGTTATACGTTATACGTCATACGTTATACGTTATACGTTATACGTTATACCGTATACGTTATACGTTACACGTTATACGTTATACGTTATACGCTATACGTTATACGTTAGTCGTTATACGTTATACGTTATACGTTATACGTTATTCGTTATACGTTATACGTTATACGTTATACGTTATACGTTATACGTTATACGTTATACGTTATACGTTATACGTTATCGGTCATACCTTATACGTGATACGTCATACGTTATACGTTATACGTTATACGTTATACGTTATACGTTATACGTTATACGTTGTACGTTATACGTTATACGTTCTACGTTATACGTTATACGTTATACGTTATACGTTATACGTTATACGTTATACGTTATACGTTATACGTTATACGTTATACCTTATCGGTCATACCTTATACGTGATACGTCATACGTTATACGTTATACGTTATACGTTATACGTTATACGTTATACGTTATACGTTGTACGTTATACGTTATACGTTATACGTTATACGTTATACGTTATACGTTATACGTTATACGTTATACGTTATACGTTATACGTTATACGTTATACGTTATACGTTATCGGTCATACCTTATTCGTGATACGTCATACGTTATACGTTATACGTTATACGTTATACCGTATACGTTATACGTTACACGTTATACGTTATACGTTATACGTTACACGTTATACGTTATACGTTATACGCTATACGTTATACGTTAGTCGTTATACGTTATACGTTATACGTTATACGTTATACGTTATTCGTTATACGTTATACGTTATACGTTATACGTTATACGTTATACGTTATACGTTATACGTTATACGTTATACGTTATACGTTATACGTTATACGTTATACGTTATACGTTATACGTTATACGTTATACGTTATACGTTATACGTTATACGTTATACGTTATACGTTATACGTTATCGGTCATACCTTATACGTGATACGTCATACGTTATACGTTATACGTTATACGTTATACGTTGTACGTTATACGTTATACGTTCTACGTTATACGTTATACGTTATACGTTATACGTTATACGTTATACGTTATACGTTATACGTTATACGTTATACGTTATACGTTATACGTTATACGTTATCGGTCATACCTTATACGTGATACGTCATACGTTATACGTTATACGTTATACGTTATACGTTGTACGTTATACGTTATACGTTCTACGTTCTACGTTATACGTTATACGTTATACGTTATACGTTATACGTTATACGTTATACGTTATACGTTATACGTTATACGTTATACGTTATACGTTATACGTTATACGTTATACGTTATACGTTATACGTTATACGTTATACGTTATCGGTCATACCTTATACGTGATACGTCATACGTTATACGTTATACGTTATACGTTATACGTTGTACGTTATACGTTATACGTTCTACGTTATACGTTATACGTTATACGTTATACGTTATACGTTATACGTTATACGTTATACGTTATACGTTATACGTTATACGTTATACGTTATACGTTATCGGTCATACCTTATACGTGATACGTCATACGTTATACGTTATACGTTATACGTTATACGTTGTACGTTATACGTTATACGTTCTACGTTATACGTTATACGTTATACGTTATACGTTATACGTTATACGTTATACGTTATACGTTATACGTTATACGTTATACGTTATACGTTATACGTTATACGTTATACGTTATCGGTCATACCTTATACGTGATACGTCATACGTTATACGTTATACGTTATACGTTATACGTTGTACGTTACACGTTATACGTTATACGTTATACGCTATACGTTATACGTTAGTCGTTATACGTTATACGTTATACGTTATACGTTATACGTTATTCGTTATACGTTATACGTTATACGTTATACGTTATACGTTATACGTTATACGTTATACGTTATACGTTATACGTTATACGTTATACGTTATACGTTATACGTTATCGGTCATACCTTATACGTGATACGTCATACGTTATACGTTATACGTTATACGTTATACGTTGTACGTTATACGTTATACGTTCTACGTTATACGTTATACGTTATACGTTATACGTTATACGTTATACGTTATACGTTATACGTTATACGTTATACGTTATACGTTATACGTTATACGTTATACGTTATCGGTCATACCTTATACGTGATACGTCATACGTTATACGTTATACGTTATACGTTATACCGTATACGTTATACGTTACACGTTATACGTTATACGTTATACGCTATACGTTATACGTTAGTCGTTATACGTTATACGTTATACGTTATACGTTATACGTTATTCGTTATACGTTATACGTTATACGTTATACGTTATTCGTTATACGTTATACGTTATACGTTATACGTTATACGTTATACGTTATACGTTATACGTTATACGTTATACGTTATACGTTATACGTTATACGTTATACGTTATACGTTATACGTTATCGGTCATACCTTATACGTGATACGTCATACGTTATACGTTATACGTTATACGTTATACGTTATACGTTATACGTTATACGTTATACGTTGTACGTTATACGTTATACGTTCTACGTTATACGTTATACGTTATACGTTATACGTTATACATTATACGTTATACGTTATACGTTATACGTTATACGTTATACGTTATCGGTCATACCTTATACGTGATACGTCATACGTTATACGTTATACGTTATACGTTATACCGTATACGTTATACGTTACACGTTATACGTTATACGTTATACGCTATACGTTATACGTTAGTCGTTATACGTTATACGTTATACGTTATACGTTATACGTTATTCGTTATACGTTATACGTTATACGTTATACGTTATACGTTATACGTTATACGTTATACGTTATACGTTATACGTTATACGTCATACGTTATACGTTATACGTTATACGTTATACCGTATACGTTATACGTTACACGTTATACGTTATACGTTATACGCTATACGTTATACGTTAGTCGTTATACGTTATACGTTATACGTTATACGTTATTCGTTATACGTTATACGTTATACGTTATACGTTATACGTTATACGTTATACGTTATACGTTATACGTTATACGTTATCGGTCATACCTTATACGTGATACGTCATACGTTATACGTTATACGTTATACGTTATACGTTATACGTTATACGTTATACGTTATACGTTGTGCGTTATACGTTATACGTTCTACGTTATACGTTATACGTTATACGTTATACGTTATACGTTATACGTTATACGTTATACGTTATACGTTATACGTTATACCTTATCGGTCATACCTTATACGTGATACGTCATACGTTATACGTTATACGTTATACGTTATACGTTATACGTTATACGTTATACGTTGTACGTTATACGTTATACGTTATACGTTATACGTTATACGTTATACGTTATACGTTATACGTTATACGTTATACGTTATACGTTATACGTTATACGTTATACGTTATCGGTCATACCTTATTCGTGATACGTCATACGTTATACGTTATACGTTATACGTTATACCGTATACGTTATACGTTACACGTTATACGTTATACGTTATACGTTACACGTTATACGTTATACGTTATACGCTATACGTTATACGTTAGTCGTTATACGTTATACGTTATACGTTATACGTTATACGTTATTCGTTATACGTTATACGTTATACGTTATACGTTATACGTTATACGTTATACGTTATACGTTATACGTTATACGTTATACGTTATACGTTATACGTTATACGTTATACGTTATACGTTATACGTTATACGTTATCGGTCATACCTTATACGTGATACGTCATACGTTATACGTTATACGTTATACGTTATACGTTGTACGTTATACGTTATACGTTCTACGTTATACGTTATACGTTATACGTTATACGTTATACGTTATACGTTATACGTTATACGTTATACGTTATACGTTATACGTTATACGTTATACGTTATCGGTCATACCTTATACGTGATACGTCATACGTTATACGTTATACGTTATACGTTATACGTTGTACGTTATACGTTATACGTTCTACGTTCTACGTTATACGTTATACGTTATACGTTATACGTTATACGTTATACGTTATACGTTATACGTTATACGTTATACGTTATACGTTATACGTTATACGTTATACGTTATACGTTATACGTTATACGTTATCGGTCATACCTTATACGTGATACGTCATACGTTATACGTTATACGTTATACGTTATACGTTGTACGTTATACGTTATACGTTCTACGTTATACGTTATACGTTATACGTTATACGTTATACGTTATACGTTATACGTTATACGTTATACGTTATACGTTGTACGTTATACGTTATACGTTATCGGTCATACCTTATACGTGATACGTCATACGTTATACGTTATACGTTATACGTTATACCGTATACGTTATACGTTACACGTTATACGTTATACGTTATACGTTATACCGTATACGTTATACGTTACACGTTATACGTTATACGTTATACGTTACACGTTATACGTTATACGTTATACGCTATACGTTATACGTTAGTCGTTATACGTTATACGTTATACGTTATACGTTATACGTTATTCGTTATACGTTATACGTTATACGTTATACGTTATACGTTATACGTTATACGTTATACGTTATACGTTATACGTTATACGTTATACGTTATACGTTATCGGTCATACCTTATACGTGATACGTCATACGTTATACGTTATACGTTATACGTTATACGTTGTACGTTATACGTTATACGTTCTACGTTATACGTTATACGTTATACGTTATACGTTATACGTTATACGTTATACGTTATACGTTATACGTTATACGTTATACGTTATACGTTATACGTTATACGTTATACGTTATACGTTATCGGTCATACCTTATACGTGATACGTCATACGTTATACGTTATACGTTATACGTTATACCGTATACGTTATACGTTACACGTTATACGTTATACGTTATACGTTATACCGTATACGTTATACGTTACACGTTATACGTTATACGTTATACGTTACACGTTATACGTTATACGTTATACGCTATACGTTATACGTTAGTCGTTATACGTTATACGTTATACGTTATACGTTATACGTTATTCGTTATACGTTATACGTTATACGTTATACGTTATACGTTATACGTTATACGTTATACGTTATACGTTATACGTTATACGTTATACGTTATCGGTCATACCTTATACGTGATACGTCATACGTTATACGTTATACGTTATACGTTATACGTTGTACGTTATACGTTATACGTTCTACGTTATACGTTATACGTTATACGTTATACGTTATACGTTATACGTTATACGTTATACGTTATACGTTATACGTTATACGTTATACGTTATACGTTATACGTTATCGGTCATACCTTATACGTGATACGTCATACGTTATACGTTATACGTTATACGTTATACCGTATACGTTATACGTTACACGTTATACGTTATACGTTATACGCTATACGTTATACGTTAGTCGTTATACGTTATACGTTATACGTTATACGTTATACGTTATTCGTTATACGTTATACGTTATACGTTATACGTTATACGTTATACGTTATACGTTATACGTTATACGTTATACGTTATACGTTATACGTTATACGTCATACGTTATACGTTATACGTTATACGTTATAGGTCATACCTTATACGTGATACGTCATACGTTATACGTTATACGTTATACGTTATACCGTATACGTTATACGTTACACGTTATACGTTATACGTTATACGTTATACCGTATACGTTATACGTTACACGTTATACGTTATACGTTATACGTTACACGTTATACGTTATACGTTATACGCTATACGTTATACGTTAGTCGTTATACGTTATACGTTATACGTTATACGTTATACGTTATTCGTTATACGTTATACGTTATACGTTATACGTTATACGTTATACGTTATACGTTATACGTTATACGTTATACGTTATACGTTATACGTTATACGTTATCGGTCATACCTTATACGTGATACGTCATACGTTATACGTTATACGTTATACGTTATACGTTGTACGTTATACGTTATACGTTCTACGTTATACGTTATACGTTATACGTTATACGTTATACGTTATACGTTATACGTTATACGTTATACGTTATACGTTATACGTTATACGTTATACGTTATACGTTATCGGTCATACCTTATACGTGATACGTCATACGTTATACGTTATACGTTATACGTTATACCGTATACGTTATACGTTACACGTTATACGTTATACGTTATACGCTATACGTTATACGTTAGTCGTTATACGTTATACGTTATACGTTATACGTTATACGTTATTCGTTATACGTTATACGTTATACGTTATACGTTATACGTTATACGTTATACGTTATACGTTATACGTTATACGTTATACGTTATACGTTATACGTCATACGTTATACGTTATACGTTATACGTTATAGGTCATACCTTATACGTGATACGTTATACGTTATACGTTATACGTTATACGTTATACGTTATGCGTTATACGTTATACGTTATACGTTATACGTTATACGTTATACGTTATACGTTATACGTTATACGTTATAAGTCACACGTTATACGTTATACATTATACGTTATACGTTATACGTTATACGTTATACGTGATACGTTATACGTTATACGTTATACGTTATACGTTATACGTTATACGTTATACGTTATACGCTATACGTTATACGTTATACGTTATACGTTATACGTTATACGTTATACGTTATACGTTATACGTTATACGTTATACGTTATACGTTATACGTTATACGTTATACGTTATACGTAATACGTTATACGTTATACGTTATACGTTATACGTTATACGTTATACGTTATACGTTATACGTTATACGTTATACGTTATACGTTATACGTTATACGTTATACGTTATACGTTATACGTTATACGTTATACGTTATACGTTATACGTTATACGTTATACGTTATACGTTATACGTTATACGTTATACGTTATACGTTATAGGTCATACCTTATACGAGATACGTCATACGTTATACGTTATACGTTATGCGTTATACGTTATGCGTTATACGTTATACGTTATACGATATACGATATACGTCATACGTTATAGGTCATACCTTATACGTGATACGTCATACGTTATACGTTATACGTTAAACGTTATACGTTATACGTTATACGTTATACGTTATACGTTATACGTTATACGTTATACGTTATACGTTATACGTTATACGTTATACGTTATACGTTATACGTTATACGTTATACGTTATACGTTATACGTTATTCGTTATACGTTATACGTAATACGGTATACGTTATGCGTTATACGCTATACGTTATACGTTAAACGTTGTACGTTATACGTTATACGTTATACGTTATACATTATACGTTATACGTTATACGTTATACGTTATACGTTATACGTTATAGGTCATACCTTATACGAGATACGTCATACGTTATACGTTATACGTTATGCGTTATACGTTATGCGTTATACGTTATACGTTATACGATATACGATATACGTCATACGTTATAGGTCATACCTTATACGTGATACGTCATACGTTATACGTTATACGTTAAACGTTATACGTTATACGTTATACGTTATACGTTATACGTTATACGTTATACGTTATACGTTATACGTTATACGTTATACGTTATACGTTATACGTTATACGTTATACGTTATACGTTATTCGTTATACGTTATACGTAATACGGTATACGTTATGCGTTATACGCTATACGTTATACGTTAAACGTTGTACGTTATACGTTATACGTTATACGTTATACATTATACATTATACGTTATACGTTATACGTTATACGTTATACGTTATACGTTATACGTTATACGTTATACGTTATACGTTATCGGTCATACCTTATACGTGATACGTCATACGTTATACGTTATACGTTATACGTTATACCGTATACGTTATGCGTTACACGTTATACGTTATACGTTATACGCTATACGTTATACGTTAGTCGTTATACGTTATACGTTATACGTTATACGTTATTCGTTATACGTTATACGTTATACGTTATACGTTATACGTTATACGTTATACGTTATACGTTATACGTTATACGTTATACGTTATACGTTATACGTTATACGTTATACGTTATACGTTATACGTTATACGTTATACGTTATACGTTATACGTTATACGTTATACGTTATACGTTATACGTTATACGTTATACGTTATACGTTATACGTTATACGTTATACGTTATACGTTATACGTTATACGTTATACGTTATACGTTATACGTTATACGTTATATGTTATACGTTATACGTTATACGTTATACGTTATACGTTATACGTTATACGTTTTACGTTATACGTTATACGTTATACGTTATACGTTATACGTTATACGTTATACGTTATACCGTATACGTTATACGTTACACGATATACGTTATACGTTATACGCTATACGTTATACGTTAGTCGTTATACGTTATACGTTATACGTTATACGTTATTCGTTATACGTTATACGTTATACGTTATACGTTATACGTTATACGTTATACGTGATACGTTATACGTTATACGTTATACGTTATACGTTATACGTTATGCGTTATACGTTATACGTTATACGTTATACGTTATACGTTATACGTTATACGTTATACGTTATACGTTATAAGTCACACGTTATACGTTATACGTTATACGTTATACGTTATACGTTATACGTGATACGTTATACGTTATACGTTATACGTTATACGTTATACGTTATACGTTATACGTTATACGCTATACGTTATACGTTATACGTTATAAGTTATACGTTATACGTTATACGTTATACGTTATACGTTATACGTTATACGTTATACGTTATACGTTATACGTTATACGTTATACGTTATACGTTATACGTTATCGGTCATACCTTATACGTGATACGTCATACGTTATACGTTATACGTTATACGTTATACCGTATACGTTATACGTTACACGTTATACGTTATACGTTATACGCTATACGTTATACGTTAGTCGTTATACGTTATACGTTATACGTTATACGTTATACGTTATTCGTTATACGTTATACGTTATACGTTATACGTTATACGTTATACGTTATACGTTATACGTTATACGTTATACGTTATACGTTATTCGTTATACGTTATACGTTATACGTTATACGTTATACGTTATACGTTATACGTTATACGTTATACGTTATACGTTTTACGTATTACGTTATACGTTATACGTTATACGTTATACGTTATTCGTTATACGGTTTACGTTATACGTTATACGTTATACGTTATACGTTATAGGTTATACCTTATACATTATACGTCACACGTTATACATTATACGTAATACGGTATACGTTATGCGTTATACGCTGTACGTTATACGTTATGCGCTATACGTAATACGTTATACGTTATAGGTTACTCGTTACACGTTATACGTCATACGTTATACGTTATACGTTATACGTTATAGGTCATACCTTATACGTGATACGTTATACGTTATACGTTATACGTTATACGTTATACGTTATGCGTTATACGTTATACGTTATACGTTATACGTTATACGTTATACGTTATACGTTATACGTTATAAGTCACACGTTATACGTTATACATTATACGTTATACGTTATACGTTATACGTTATACGTGATACGTTATACGTTATACGTTATACGTTATACGTTATACGTTATACGTTATACGTTATACGCTATACGTTATACGTTATACGTTATAAGTTATACGTTATACGTTATACGTTATACGTTATACGTTATACATTATACGTTATACGTTATACGTTATACGTTATACGTTATACGTTATACGTTATACGTTATACGTTATACGTTATCGGTCATACCTTATACGTGATACGTCATACGTTATACGTTATACGTTATACGTTATACCGTATACGTTATGCGTTAGACGTTATACGTTATACGTTATACGCTATACGTTATACGTTAGTCGTTATACGTTATACGTTATACGTTATACGTTATTCGTTATACGTTATACGTTATACGTTATACGTTATACGTTATACGTTATACGTTATACGTTATACGTTATACGTTATACGTTATACGTTATACGTTATACGTTATACGTTATACGTTATACGTTATACGTTATACGTTATACGTTATACGTTATACGTTATACGTTATACGTTATACGTTATACGTTATACGTTACACGTTATACGTTATACGTTATACGTTATACGTTATACGTTATACGTTATACGTTATACGTTATACGTTTTACGTTATACGTTATACGTTATACGTTATACGTTATACGTTATACGTTATACGTTATACCGTATACGTTATACGTTATACGTTATACGTTATACGTTATACGTTATACGTTTTACGTTATACGTTATACGTTATACGTTATACGTTATACGTTATACGTTATACGTTATACCGTATACGTTATACGTTACACGATATACGTTATACGTTATACGCTATACGTTATACGTTAGTCGTTATACGTTATACGTTATACGTTATACGTTATACGTTATACGTTATACGTTATACGTTATACGTTTTACGTATTACGTTATACGTTATACGTTATACGATATACGTTATACGTTATACCGTATACGTTATGCGTTACACGTTATACGTTATACGTTAGTCGTTATACGTTATACCGTATACGTTATACGTTACACGTTATACGTTATACGTTATACGCTATACGTTATACGTTAGTCGTTATACGTTATACGTTATACGTTATACGTTATACGTTATTCGTTATACGTTATACGTTATACGTTATAAGTTATACGTTATACGTTATACGTTATACGTTATACGTTATACGTTATACGTTATTCGTTATACGTTATACGTTATACGTTATACGTTATACGTTATACGTTATACGTTATACGTTATACGTTATACGTTTTACGTATTACGTTATACGTTATACGTTATACGTTATACGTTATTCGTTATACGGTTTACGTTATACGTTATACGTTATACGTTATACGTTATAGGTTATACCTTATACATTATACGTCACACGTTATACATTATACGTAATACGGTATACGTTATGCGTTATACGCTATACGTTATACGTTATGCGCTATACGTAATACGTTATACGTTATAGGTTACTCGTTACACGTTATACGTCATACGTTATACGTTATACGTTATACGTTATAGGTCATACCTTATACGTGATACGTTATACGTTATACGTTATACGTTATACGTTATACGTTATGCGTTATACGTTATACGTTATACGTTATACGTTATACGTTATACGTTATACGTTATACGTTATAAGTCACACGTTATACGTTATACATTATACGATATACGATATACGTCATACGTTATAGGTCATACCTTATACGTGATACGTCATACGTTATACGTTATACGTTAAACGTTATACGTTATACGTTATACGTTATACGTTATACGTTATACGTTATACGTTATACGTTATACGTTATACGTTATACGTTATACGTTATACGTTATACGTTATACGTTATACGTTATTCGTTATACGTTATACGTAATACGGTATACGTTATGCGTTATACGCTATACGTTATACGTTAAACGTTGTACGTTATACGTTATACGTTATACGTTATACATTATACGTTATACGTTATACGTTATACGTTATACGTTATACGTTATACGTTATACGTTATACGTTATACGTTATCGGTCATACCTTATACGTGATACGTCATACGTTATACGTTATACGTTATACGTTATACCGTATACGTTATGCGTTACACGTTATACGTTATACGTTATACGCTATACGTTATACGTTAGTCGTTATACGTTATACGTTATACGTTATACGTTATTCGTTATACGTTATACGTTATACGTTATACGTTATACGTTATACGTTATACGTTATACGTTATACGTTATACGTTATACGTTATACGTTATACGTTATACGTTATACGTTATACGTTATACGTTATACGTTATACGTTATACGTTATACGTTATACGTTATACGTTATACGTTATACGTTATACGTTATACGTTATACGTTATACGTTATACGTTATACGTTATACGTTATACGTTATACGTTATACGTTATACGTTATACGTTTTACGTTATACGTTATACGTTATACGTTATACGTTATACGTTATACGTTATACGTTATACCGTATACGTTATACGTTACACGATATACGTTATACGTTATACGCTATACGTTATACGTTAGTCGTTATACGTTATACGTTATACGTTATACGTTATTCGTTATACGTTATACGTTATACGTTATACGTTATACGTTTTACGTTATACGTGATACGTTATATGTTATACGTTATACGTTATACGTTATACGTTATGCGTTATACGTTATACGTTATACGTTATACGTTATACGTTATACGTTATACGTTATACGTTATACGTTATAAGTCACACGTTATACGTTATACGTTATACGTTATACGTTATACGTTATACGTGATACGTTATACGTTATACGTTATACGTTATACGTTATACGTTATACGTTATACGTTATACGCTATACGTTATACGTTATACGTTATAAGTTATACGTTATACGTTATACGTTATACGTTATACGTTATACGTTATCGGTCATACCTTATACGTGATACGTCATACGTTATACGTTATACGTTATACGTTATACCGTATACGTTATACGTTACACGTTATACGTTATACGTTATACGCTATACGTTATACGTTAGTCGTTATACGTTATACGTTATACGTTATACGTTATACGTTATTCGTTATACGTTATACGTTATACGTTATACGTTATACGTTATACGTTATACGTTATACGTTATACGTTATACGTTATACGTTATTCGTTATACGTTATACGTTATACGTAATACGTTATACGTTATACGTTATACGTTATAGGTCATACCTTATACGAGATACGTCATACGTTATACGTTATACGTTATGCGTTATACGTTATGCGTTATACGTTATACGTTATACGATATACGATATACGTCATACGTTATAGGTCATACCTTATACGTGATACGTCATACGTTATACGTTATACGTTAAACGTTATACGTTATACGTTATACGTTATACGTTATACGTTATACGTTATACGTTATACGTTATACGTTATACGTTATACGTTATACGTTATACGTTATACGTTATACGTTATACGTTATACGTTATACGTTATACGTTATACGTTATACGTTATTCGTTATACGTTATACGTAATACGGTATACGTTATGCGTTATACGCCATACGTTATACGTTAAACGTTGTACGTTATACGTTATACGTTATACGTTATACGTTATACATTATACGTTATACGTTATACGTTATACGTTATACGTTATACGTTATAGGTCATACCTTATACGAGATACGTCATACGTTATACGTTATACGTTATGCGTTATACGTTATGCGTTATACGTTATACGTTATACGATATACGATATACGTCATACGTTATAGGTCATACCTTATACGTGATACGTCATACGTTATACGTTATACGTTAAACGTTATACGTTATACGTTATACGTTATACGTTATACGTTATACGTTATACGTTATACGTTATACGTTATACGTTATACGTTATACGTTATACGTTATACGTTATACGTTATTCGTTATACGTTATACGTAATACGGTATACGTTATGCGTTATACGCTATACGTTATACGTTAAACGTTGTACGTTATACGTTATACGTTATACGTTATACATTATACGTTATACGTTATACGTTATACGTTATACGTTATACGTTATACGTTATACGTTATACGTTATACGTTATACGTTATACGTTATACGTTATACCGTATACGTTATGCGTTACACGTTATACGTTATACGTTATACGCTATACGTTATACGTTAGTCGTTATACGTTATACGTTATACGTTATACGTTATACGTTATACGTTATACGTTATACGTTATACGTTATACGTTATACGTTATACGTTATACGTTATACGTTATACGTTATACGTTATACGTTATACGTTATACGTTATACGTTATACGTTATACGTTATACGTTATACGTTATACGTTATACGTTATACGTTATACGTTATACGTTTTACGTTATACGTTATACGTTATACGTTATACGTTATACGTTATACGTTATACGTTATACCGTATACGTTATACGTTACACGATATACGTTATACGTTATACGCTATACGTTATACGTTAGTCGTTATACGTTATACGTTATACGTTATACGTTATTCGTTATACGTTATACGTTATACGTTATACGTTATACGTTATACGTTATACGTGATACGTTATACGTTATACGTTATACGTTATACGTTATACGTTATGCGTTATACGTTATACGTTATACGTTATACGTTATACGTTATACGTTATACGTTATACGTTATACGTTATACGTTATAAGTCACACGTTATACGTTATACGTTATACGTTATACGTTATACGTTATACGCTATACGTTATACGTTATACGTTATAAGTTATACGTTATACGTTATACGTTATACGTTATACGTTATACGTTATACGTTATACGTTATACGTTATACGTTATACGTTATACGTTATACGTTATACGTTATACGTTATCGGTCATACCTTATACGTGATACGTCATACGTTATACGTTATACGTTATACGTTATACCGTATACGTTATACGTTACACGTTATACGTTATACGTTATACGCTATACGTTATACGTTAGTCGTTATACGTTATACGTTATACGTTATACGTTATACGTTATTCGTTATACGTTATACGTTATACGTTATACGTTATACGTTATACGTTATACGTTATACGTTATACGTTATACGTTATACGTTATTCGTTATACGTTATACGTTATACGTTATACGTTATACGTTATACGTTATACGTTATACGTTATACGTTATACGTTTTACGTATTACGTTATACGTTATACGTTATACGTTATACGTTATTCGTTATACGGTTTACGTTATACGTTATACGTTATACGTTATACGTTATAGGTTATACCTTATACATTATACGTCACACGTTATACATTATACGTAATACGGTATACGTTATGCGTTATACGCTATACGTTATACGTTATGCGCTATACGTAATACGTTATACGTTATAGGTTACTCGTTACACGTTATACGTCATACGTTATACGTTATACGTTATACGTTATAGGTCATACCTTATACGTGATACGTTATACGTTATACGTTATACGTTATACGTTATACGTTATGCGTTATACGTTATACGTTATACGTTATACGTTATACGTTATACGTTATACGTTATACGTTATACGTTATAAGTCACACGTTATACGTTATACATTATACGTTATACGTTATACGTTATACGTTATACGTGATACGTTATACGTTATACGTTATACGTTATACGTTATACGTTATACGTTATACGTTATACGCTATACGTTATACGTTATACGTTATAAGTTATACGTTATACGTTATACGTTATACGTTATACGTTATACGTTATACGCTATACGTTATACGTTATACGTTATAAGTTATACGTTATACGTTATACGTTATACGTTATACGTTATACGTTATACGTTATACGTTATACGTTATACGTTATACGTTATACGTTATACGTTATACGTTATAGGTTATACCTTATACATTATACGTCACACGTTATACATTATACGTAATACGGTATACGTTATGCGTTATACGCTATACGTTATACGTTATGCGCTATACGTAATACGTAATACGTTATAGGTTATACGTTATACGTTATACGTTATACTTTATACGTTATACGTTATACGTTATACGTTATACGTTATACGTTATACGTTATAAGTCACACGTTATACGTTATACATTATACGTTATACGTTATACGTTATACGTTATACGTGATACGTTATACGTTATACGTTATACGTTATACGTTATACGTTATACGTTATACGTTATACGCTATACGTTATACGTTATACGTTATAAGTTATACGTTATACGTTATACGTTATACGTTATACGTTATACGTTATACGTTATACGTTATCGGTCATACCTTATACGTGATACGTCATACGTTATACGTTATACGTTATACGTTATACGTTATACGTTATACGTTATACGTTGTACGTTATACGTTATACGTTATACGTTATACGTTATACGTTATACGTTATACGTTATACGTTATACGTTATACGTTATACGTTATACGTTATACGTTATACATTATACGTTATACGTTATACGTTATACGTTATACGTTATACGTTATACGTTATACGTTATACGTTATACGTTATCGGTCATACCTTATACGTGATACGTCATACGTTATACGTTATACGTTATACGTTATACCGTATACGTTATGCGTTAGACGTTATACGTTATACGTTATACGCTATACGTTATACGTTAGTCGTTATACGTTATACGTTATACGTTATACGTTATTCGTTATACGTTATACGTTATACGTTATACGTTATACGTTATACGTTATACGTTATACGTTATACGTTATACGTTATACGTTATACGTTATACGTTATACGTTATACGTTATACGTTATACGTTATACGTTATACGTTATACGTTATACGTTATACGTTATACGTTATACGTTATACGTTATACGTTATACGTTATACGTTATACGTTATACGTTATACGTTATACGTTATACGTTATACGTTTTACGTTTTACGTTATACGTTATACGTTATACGTTATACGTTATACGTTATACGTTATACGTTATACCGTATACGTTATACGTTACACGATATACGTTATACGTTATACGCTATACGTTATACGTTAGTCGTTATACGTTATACGTTATACGTTATACGTTATTCGTTATACGTTATACGTTATACGTTATACGTTATACGTTATACGTTATACGTGATACGTTATACGTTATACGTTATACGTTATACGTTATACGTTATGCGTTATACGTTATACGTTATACGTTATACGTTATACGTTATACGTTATACGTTATACGTTATACGTTATAAGTCACACGTTATACGTTATACGTTATACGTTATACGTTATACGTTATACGTGATACGTTATACGTTATACGTTATACGTTATACGTTATACGTTATACGTTATACGTTATACGCTATACGTTATACGTTATACGTTATAAGTTATACGTTATACGTTATACGTTATACGTTATACGTTATACGTTATACGTTATACGTTATACGTTATACGTTATACGTTATACGTTATACGTTATCGGTCATACCTTATACGTGATACGTCATACGTTATACGTTATACGTTATACGTTATACCGTATACGTTATACGTTACACGTTATACGTTATACGTTATACGCTATACGTTATACGTTAGTCGTTATACGTTATACGTTATACGTTATACGTTATACGTTATTCGTTATACGTTATACGTTATACGTTATACGTTATACGTTATACGTTATACGTTATACGTTATACGTTATACGTTATACGTTATACGTTATTCGTTATACGTTATACGTTATACGTTATACGTTATACGTTATACGTTATACGTTATACGTTATACGTTATACGTTTTACGTATTACGTTATACGTTATACGTTATACGTTATACGTTATACGTTATACGTTATACGTTATACGTTATACGTTATACGTTATACGTTATACGTTATACGTTATACGTTATACGTTATTCGTTATACGTTATACATAATACGGTATACGTTATGCGTTATACGCTATACGTTATACGTTAAACGTTGTACGTTATACGTTATACGTTATACGTTATACATTATACGTTATACGTTATACGTTATACGTTATACGTTATACGTTATACGTTATACGTTATACGTTATACGTTATACGTTATACGTTATCGGTCATACCTTATACGTGATACGTCATACGTTATACGTTATACGTTATACGTTACACCGTATACGTTATGCGTTACACGTTATACGTTATACGTTATACGCTATACGTTATACGTTAGTCGTTATACGTTATACGTTATACGTTATACGTTATTCGTTATACGTTATACGTTATACGTTATACGTTATACGTTATACGTTATACGTTATACGTTATACGTTATACGTTATACGTTATACGTTATACGTTATACGTTATACGTTATACGTTATACGTTATACGTTATACGTTATACGTTATACGTTATACGTTATACGTTATACGTTATACGTTATACGTTATACGTTATACGTTATACGTTATACGTTATACGTTATACGTTATACGTTATACGTTATACGTTATACGTTATACGTTATACGTTATACGTTATACGTTATACGTTATACGTTTTACGTTATACGTTATACGTTATACGTTATACGTTATACGTTATACGTTATACGTTATACCGTATACGTTATACGTTACACGATATACGTTATACGTTATACGCTATACGTTATACGTTAGTCGTTATACGTTATACGTTATACGTTATACGTTATTCGTTATACGTTATACGTTATACGTTATACGTTATACGTTATACGTTATACGTGATACGTTATACGTTATACGTTATACGTTATACGTTATACGTTATGCGTTATACGTTATACGTTATACGTTATACGTTATACGTTATACGTTATACGTTATACGTTATACGTTATAAGTCACACGTTATACGTTATACGTTATACGTTATACGTTATACGTTATACGTGATACGTTATACGTTATACGTTATACGTTATACGTTATACGTTATACGTTATACGTTATACGCTATACGTTATACGTTATACGTTATAAGTTATACGTTATACGTTATACGTTATACGTTATACGTTATACGTTATACGTTATACGTTATACGTTATACGTTATACGTTATACGTTATACGTTATACGTTATCGGTCATACCTTATACGTGATACGTCATACGTTATACGTTATACGTTATACGTTATACCGTATACGTTATACGTTACACGTTATACGTTATACGTTATACGCTATACGTTATACGTTAGTCGTTATACGTTATACGTTATACGTTATACGTTATACGTTATTCGTTATACGTTATACGTTATACGTTATACGTTATACGTTATACGTTATACGTTATACGTTATACGTTATACGTTATACGTTATTCGTTATACGTTATACGTTATACGTTATACGTTATACGTTATACGTTATACGTTATACGTTATACGTTATACGTTTTACGTATTACGTTATACGTTATACGTTATACGTTATACGTTATTCGTTATACGGTTTACGTTATACGTTATACGTTATACGTTATACGTTATAGGTTATACCTTATACATTATACGTCACACGTTATACATTATACGTAATACGGTATACGTTATGCGTTATACGCTATACGTTATACGTTATGCGCTATACGTAATACGTTATACGTTATAGGTTACTCGTTACACGTTATACGTCATACGTTATACGTTATACGTTATACGTTATAGGTCATACCTTATACGTGATACGTTATACGTTATACGTTATACGTTATACGTTATACGTTATGCGTTATACGTTATACGTTATACGTTATACGTTATACGTTATACGTTATACGTTATACGTTATAAGTCACACGTTATACGTTATACATTATACGTTATACGTTATACGTTATACGTTATACGTGATACGTTATACGTTATACGTTATACGTTATACGTTATACGTTATACGTTATACGTTATACGCTATACGTTATACGTTATACGTTATAAGTTATACGTTATACGTTATACGTTATACGTTATACGTTATACGTTATACGTTATACGTTATACGTTATACGTTATACGTTATACGTTATTGGTTATACCTTATACATTATACGTCACACGTTATACATTATACGTAATACGGTATACGTTATGCGTTATACGCTATACGTTATACGTTATGCACTATACGTTATACGTTATACGTTATACGTTATACGTTATACGTTATACGTTATACGTTATACGTTATACGTTATACGTTATACGTTATACGTTATACGTTATACGTTATTCGTTATACGTTTTACGTTATACGTTATACGTTATACGTTATACGTTATACGTTATACGTTATACGTTATACGCTATACGTTATACGTTATACGTTATACGTTATACGTTATACGTTATACGTAATACGTTATACGTTATACGTTATAGGTTATACCTTATACATTATACGTCACACGTTATACGTTATACGTAATACGGTATACGTTATGCGTTACACGTTATACGTTATACGTTATACGTTATACGTTATACGTTATACGTTATACGTTGTACGTTATACGTTATAAGTTATACGTTATACGTTATACGTTATACGTTATACGTTATACGTTATACGTTATACGTTATACGTTATACGTTATACGTTATACGTTATACGTTATACGTTATACGTTATACGTTATACGTTATACGTTATACGTTTTACGTATTACGTTATACGTTATACGTTATACGTTATTCGTTATACGTTTTACGTTATACGTTATACGTTATACGTTATACGTTATACGTTATACGTTATACGTTATACGCTATACGTTATACGTTATACGTTATACGTTATACGTTATACGTAATACGTTATACGTTATACGTTATAGGTTATACCTTATACATTATACGTCACACGTTATACGTTATACGTAATACGGTATACGTTATGCGTTACACGTTATACGTTATAAGTTATACGTTATACGTTATACGTTATACGTTATACGTTATACGTTATACGTTATACGTTATACGTTATACGTTATAAGTTATACGTTATACGTTATACGTTATACGTTATACGTTATACGTTTTACGTTATACGTTATACGTTATACGTTATACGTTATACGTTATACGTTATACGTTATACGTTATAGGTTATTCGTTATACGTTATACGTTATACGTTATACGTTATACGTTATACGTCATACGTTATACGTTATACGTTATACGTTATACGGTATACGTTATGCGTTATACGCTATACGTTATGCGTTATAGAATATACGTCATGCGTTATAGGATATACGTTATACGTTATACGTTATACGTTATACGTTATACGTTATACGTTATACGTTATACGTTATACGTTATACGTTATACGTTATACGTTATACGTTATACGTTATACATTATACGTTATACGTTATACGTTATACGTTATACGTGATACGTTATACGTTTTACGTTAACGTTATACGTTATACGTTATACGTTATACGTTATACGTTATACGCTATACGTTATACGTTATACGTTATAAGTTATACGTTATACGTTATACGTTATACGTTATACGTTATACGTTATACGTTATACGTTATACGTTATACGTTATACGTTATACGTTATACGTTATACGTTATAGGTTATACCTTATACATTATACGTCACACGTTATACATTATACGTAATACGGTATACGTTATGCGTTATACGCTATACGTTATACGTTATGCGCTATACGTAATACGTAATACGTTATAGGTTATACGTTATACGTTATACGTTATACTTTATACGTTATACGTTATACGTTATACGTTATACGTTATACGTTATACGTTATAGGTCATACCTTATACGTGATACGTCATACGATATACGTTATACGGTATACGTTATACGTTATACTTTATACGTTATACGTTATACGTTATACGTTATACGCTATACGTTATACGTTATACGTTATAAGTTATACGTTATACGTTATACGTTATACGTTATACGTTATACGTTATACGTTTTACGTTATACGTTATACGTTATACGTTATACGTTATACGTTATACGTTATACGTTATACGTTATACGTTATACGTTATACGTTATACGTTGTACGTTATACGTTATACGTTATACGTTATACGTTATACGTTATACGTTATACGTTATACGTTATACGTTATACGTTATACGTTATTCGTTATACTTTATACGTTATACGTTATACGTTATAAGTCACAAGTTATACGTTATATATTATACGTTATACGTTATACGTTATACGTTATACGTGATACGTTATACGTTATACGTTATACGTTATACGTTATACGTTATACGTTATACGTTATACGTTATACGTTATACGCTATACGTTATACGTTATACGTTATATGTTAAACGTTATACGTTGTACGTTATACGTTATACGTTATACGTTTTACGTTATACGTTATACGTTATACGTTATACGTTATACGTTATACGTTATACGTTATACGTTATACGTTATACGTTATACGTTATACGTTGTACGTTATACGTTATACGCTCTACGTTATACGTTATACGTTATACGTTATACGTTATACGTTATACGTTATACGTTATACGTTATACGTTATACGTTATACGTTATACGTTATACGTTATACGTTATACGTTATACGTTATACGTTATACGTTATACGTTATACGTTATACGTTATACGTTGTACGTTATACGTTATACGTTGTACGTTATACGTTATACGTTATACGTTATACGTTATACGTTATACGTTATACGTTGTACGTTATACGTTATACGTTGTACGTTATACGTTATACGTTGTACGTTATACGTTATACGTTATACGTTATACGTTATACGTTATACGTTATACGTTATACGTTATACGTTATAGGTTATACGTTATACGTTATACGTTATACGTTATACGTTATACGTTATACGTTATACGTTATACGTTATACGTTATACGTTATACGTTATACGTTATACGTTATACGTTATACGTTATACGTTATACGTTATACGTTATACGTTATACGTTATACGTTATACGTTACACGTTATACGTCATACGTTATACGTTATACGTTATACGTTATAGGTCATACCTTATACGTGATACGTTATACGTTATACGTTATACGTTATACGTTATACGTTATACGTTATGCGTTATACGTTATACGTTATACGTTATACGTTATACGTTATACGTTATACGTTATACGTTATAAGTCACACGTTATACGTTATACATTATACGTTATACGTTATACGTTATACGTTATACGTGATACGTTGTACGTTATACGTTATACGTTATACGTTATACGTTATACGTTATACGTTATACGCTATACGTTATACGTTATACGTAATACGTTTTACGTTATACGTTATACGTTATACGTTATACGTTATACGTTATACGTTATACGTTATACGTTATACGTTATACGTTATACGTTATACGTTATACGTTATACGTTATACGTTATACGTTATACGTTATACGTTATACGTTATACGTTATACGTTATACGTTATACGTTATACGTTATACGTTATACGTTATACGTTATACGTTATACGTTATACGTTATACGTTATACGTTATACGTTATACGTTATACGTTATACGTTATACGTTATACGTTATACGTTATTCGTTATACGTTATACGTAATACGGTATACGTTATGCGTTATACGCTATACGTTATACGTTATACGTTATACGTTATACGTTATACGTTATCGGTCATACCTTATACGTGATACGTCATACGTTATACGTTATACGTTATACGTCATACCGTATACGTTATACGTTACACGTTATACGTTATACGTTATACGCTATACGTTATACGTTATACGTTATTCGTTATACGTTATTCGTTATACGTTATACGTTATACGTTATACGTTATACGTTATACGTTATACGTTATACGTTATACGTTATACGTTATACGTTATACGTTATACGTTATACGTTATACGTTATACGTTATACGTTATACGTTATACGTTATACGTTATACGTTATACGTTATACGTTATACGTTATACGTTATACGTTATACGTTATACGTTATACGTTATACGTTATACGTTATACGTTATACGTTATACGTTATACGTTATACGTTATACGTTATACGTTATACGTTATACGTTATACGTTATACGTTATACGTTATACGTTATACGTTATACGTTATACGTTATACGTTATACGTTATACGTTATACGTTATACGTTATACGTTATACGTTATACGTTATACGTTATACGTTATACGTTATACGTTATACGTTATACCGTATACGTTATACGTTACACGATATACGTTACACGTTATACGTTATACGTTATACGTTATACGTTATACGTTATACGTTATACGTTATACGTTATACGTTATACGTTATACGTTATACGTTATACGTTATACGTTATACGTCATACGTTATACGTTATACGTTATACGTTATAGGTCATACCTTATACGTGATACGTTATACGTTATACGTTATACGTTATACGTTATACGTTATGCGTTATACGTTATACGTTATACGTTATACGTTATACGTTATACGTTATACGTTATACGTTATAAGTCACACGTTATACGTTATACGTTATACGTTATACGTTATACGTTATACGTTATACGTGATACGTTATACGTTATACGTTATACGTTATACGTGATACGTTATACGTTATACGTTATACGTTATACGTTATACGTTATACGCTATACGTTATACGTTATACGTTATACGTTATACGTTATACGTTATACGTTTTACGTTATACGTTATACGTTATACGTTATACGTTATAGGTCATACCTTATACGTGATACGTTATACGTTATACGTTATACGTTATACGTTATACGTTATGCGTTATACGTTATACGTTATACGTTATACGTTATACGTTATACGTTATACGTTATACGTTATACGTTAAAAGTCACACGTTATACGTTATACATTATACGTTATACGTTATACGTTATACGTTATACGTGATACGTTATACGTTATACGTTATACGTTATACGTGATACGTTATACGTTATACGTTATACGTTATACGTTATACGTTATACGCTATACGTTATACGTTATACGTTATACGTTATACGTTATACGTTATACGTTTTACGTTATACGTTATACGTTATACGTTATACGTTATACGTTATACGATATACGTTATACGTTATACGTTATACGTTATACGGTATACGTTATGCGTTATACGCTATACGTTATGCGTTATAGAATATACGTCATGCGTTATAGGATATACGTTATACGTTATACGTTATACGTTATACGTTATACGTTATACGTTATACGTTATACGTTATACGTTATACGTTATACGTTATACGTTATACGTTATACGTTATACGTTATACATTATACGTTATACGTTATACGTTATACGTTATACGTGATACGTTATACGTTTTACGTTAACGTTATACGTTATACGTTATACGTTATACGTTATACGCTATACGTTATACGTTATACGTTATAAGTTATACGTTATACGTTATACGTTATACGTTATACGTTATACGTTATACGTTATACGTTATACGTTATACGTTATACGTTATACGTTATACGTTATACGTTATACGTTATAGGTTATACCTTATACATTATACGTCACACGTTATACATTATACGTAATACGGTATACGTTATGCGTTATACGCTATACGTTATACGTTATGCGCTATACGTAATACGTAATACGTTATAGGTTATACGTTATACGTTATACGTTATACTTTATACGTTATACGTTATACGTTATACGTTATACGTTATACGTTATACGTTATAGGTCATACCTTATACGTGATACGTCATACGATATACGTTATACGTTATACGTTATACGTTATACGTTGTACGTTATACGTTATACGTTATACGTTTTACGTTATACGTTATACGTTATACGTTATACGTTATACGTTATACGTTATACGTTATACGTTATACGTTGTACGTTATACGTTATACGCTCTACGTTATACGTTATACGTTATACGTTATACGTTATACGTTATACGTTATACGTTATACGTTATACGTTATACGTTATACGTTATACGTTATACGTTATACGTTATACGTTATACGTTATACGTTATACGTTATACGTTATACGTTATACGTTATACGTTATACGTTATACGTTATACGTTATAGGTTATACGTTATACGTTATACGTTATACGTTATACGTTATACGTTATACGTTATACGTTATACGTTATACGTTATACGTTATACGTTATACGTTATACGTTATACGTTATACGTTATACGTTATACGTTATACGTTATACGTTATACGTTATACGTTATACGTTATACGTTATACGTTATACGTTATACGTTATACGTTATACGTTATACGTTATACGTTATACGTTATACGTTATACGTTATACGTTACACGTTATACGTCATACGTTATACGTTATACGTTATACGTTATAGGTCATACCTTATACGTGATACGTTATACGTTATACGTTATACGTTATACGTTATACGTTATACGTTATGCGTTATACGTTATACGTTATACGTTATACGTTATACGTTATACGTTATACGTTATACGTTATAAGTCACACGTTATACGTTATACATTATACGTTATACGTTATACGTTATACGTTATACGTGATACGTTGTACGTTATACGTTATACGTTATACGTTATACGTTATACGTTATACGTTATACGTTATACGTTATACGTTATACGTTATACGTTATACGTTATACGTTATACGTTATACGTTATACGTTATACGTTATACGTTATACGTTGTACGTTATACGTTATACGTTGTACGTTATACGTTATACGTTATACGTTATACGTTATACGTTATACGTTGTACGTTATACGTTATACGTTGTACGTTATACGTTATACGTTATACGTTATACGTTATACGTTATACGTTATACGTTATACGTTATACGTTATACGTTATAGGTTATACGTTATACGTTATACGTTATACGTTATACGTTATACGTTATACGTTATACGTTATACGTTATACGTTATACGTTATACGTTATACGTTATACGTTATACGTTATACGTTATACGTTATACGTTATACGTTATACGTTATACGTTATACGTTATACGTTATACGTTATACGTTATACGTTATACGTTATACGTTATACGTTATACGTTATACGTTATACGTTATACGTTATACGTTATACGTTACACGTTATACGTCATACGTTATACGTTATACGTTATACGTTATAGGTCATACCTTATACGTGATACGTTATACGTTATACGTTATACGTTATACGTTATACGTTATACGTTATGCGTTATACGTTATACGTTATACGTTATACGTTATACGTTATACGTTATACGTTATACGTTATAAGTCACACGTTATACGTTATACATTATACGTTATACGTTATACGTTATACGTTATACGTGATACGTTGTACGTTATACGTTATACGTTATACGTTATACGTTATACGTTATACGTTATACGCTATACGTTATACGTTATACGTTATACGTTTTACGTTATACGTTATACGTTATACGTTATACGTTATACGTTATACGTTATACGTTATACGTTATACGTTATACGTTATACGTTATACGTTATACGTTATACGTTATACGTTATACGTTATACGTTATACGTTATACGTTATACGTTATACGTTATACGTTATACGTTATACGTTATACGTTATACGTTATACGTTATACGTTATACGTTATACGTTATACGTTATACGTTATACGTTATACGTTATACGTTATACGTTATACGTTATACGTTATACGTTATACGTTATACGTTATACGTTATACGTTATTCGTTATACGTTATACGTAATACGGTATACGTTATGCGTTATACGCTATACGTTATACGTTATACATTATACGTTATACGTTATACGTTATACGTTATACGTTATCGGTCATACCTTATACGTGATACGTCATACGTTATACGTTATACGTTATACGTCATACCGTATACGTTATACGTTACACGTTATACGTTATACGTTATACGCTATACGTTATACGTTAGTCGTTATACGTTATACGTTATACGTTATACGTTATTCGTTATACGTTATACGTTATACGTTATACGTTATACGTTATACGTTATACGTTATACGTTATACGTTATACGTTATACGTTATACGTTATACGTTATACGTTATACGTTATACGTTATACGTTATACGTTATACGTTATACGTTATACGTTATACGTTATACGTTATACGTTATACGTTATACGTTATACGTTATACGTTATACGTTATACGTTATACGTTATACGTTATACGTTATACGTTATACGTTATACGTTATACGTTATACGTTATACGTTATACGTTATACGTTATACGTTATACGTTATACGTTATACGTTATACGTTATACGTTATACGTTATACGTTATACGTTATACGTTATACGTTATACCGTATACGTTATACGTTACACGATATACGTTACACGTTATACGTTATACGTTATACGTTATACGTTATACGTTATACGTTATACGGTATACGTTATGCGTTATACGCTATACGTTATGCGTTATAGAATATACGTCATGCGTTATAGGATATACGTTATACGTTATACGTTATACGTTATACGTTATACGTTATACGTTATACGTTATACGTTATACGTTATACGTTATACGTTATACGTTATACGTTATACGTTATACGTTA
The DNA here is from genome assembly GCF_051014685.1 of Ptiloglossa arizonensis. Taxonomy (NCBI): domain Eukaryota; kingdom Metazoa; phylum Arthropoda; class Insecta; order Hymenoptera; family Colletidae; genus Ptiloglossa; species Ptiloglossa arizonensis. The sequence continues at coordinate 357,869 of NW_027478635.1, forward strand.
TACATTATACGTTATACGTTATACGTTATACGTTATACGTGATACGTTATACGTTTTACGTTAACGTTATACGTTATACGTTATACGTTATACGTTATACGCTATACGTTATACGTTATACGTTATAAGTTATACGTTATACGTTATACGTTATACGTTATACGTTATACGTTATACGTTATACGTTATACGTTATACGTTATACGTTATACGTTATACGTTATACGTTATAGGTTATACCTTATACATTATACGTCACACGTTATACATTATACGTAATACGGTATACGTTATGCGTTATACGCTATACGTTATACGTTATGCGCTATACGTAATACGTAATACGTTATAGGTTATACGTTATACGTTATACGTTATACTTTATACGTTATACGTTATACGTTATACGTTATACGTTATACGTTATACGTTATAGGTCATACCTTATACGTGATACGTCATACGATATACGTTATACGGTATACGTTATACGTTATACTTTATACGTTATACGTTATACGTTATACGTTATACGCTATACGTTATACGTTATACGTTATAAGTTATACGTTATACGTTATACGTTATACGTTATACGTTATACGTTATACGTTTTACGTTATACGTTATACGTTATACGTTATACGTTATACGTTATACGTTATACGTTATACGTTATACGTTATACGTTATACGTTATACGTTGTACGTTATACGTTATACGTTATACGTTATACGTTATACGTTATACGTTATACGTTATACGTTATACGTTATACGTTATACGTTATTCGTTATACTTTATACGTTATACGTTACACGTTATAAGTCACAAGTTATACGTTATATATTATACGTTATACGTTATACGTTATACGTTATACGTGATACGTTATACGTTATACGTTATACGTTATACGTTATACGTTATACGTTATACGTTATACGTTATACGTTATACGCTATACGTTATACGTTATACGTTATATGTTAAACGTTATACGTTGTACGTTATACGTTATACGTTATACGTTTTACGTTATACGTTATACGTTATACGTTATACGTTATACGTTATACGTTATACGTTATACGTTATACGTTATACGTTATACGTTATACGTTGTACGTTATACGTTATACGCTCTACGTTATACGTTATACGTTATACGTTATACGTTATACGTTATACGTTATACGTTATACGTTATACGTTATACGTTATACGTTATACGTTATACGTTATACGTTATACGTTATACGTTATACGTTATACGTTATACGTTATACGTTATACGTTATACGTTATACGTTATACGTTATACGTTATACGTTATACGTTATACGTTATACGTTATACGTTATACGTTATAGGTTATACGTTATACGTTATACGTTATACGTTATACGTTATACGTTATACGTTATACGTTATACGTTATACGTTATACGTTATACGTTATACGTTATACGTTATACGTTATACGTTATACGTTATACGTTATACGTTATACGTTATACGTTATACGTTATACGTTATACGTTATACGTTATACGTTATACGTTATACGTTATACGTTATACGTTATACGTTATACGTTATACGTTACACGTTATACGTCATACGTTATACGTTATACGTTATACGTTATAGGTCATACCTTATACGTGATACGTTATACGTTATACGTTATACGTTATACGTTATACGTTATGCGTTATACGTTATACGTTATACGTTATACGTTATACGTTATACGTTATACGTTATACGTTATAAGTCACACGTTATACGTTATACATTATACTTTATACGTTATACGTTATACGTTATACGTGATACGTTGTACGTTATACGTTATACGTTATACGTTATACGTTATACGTTATACGTTATACGCTATACGTTATACGTTATACGTTATACGTTTTACGTTATACGTTATACGTTATACGTTATACGTTATACGTTATACGTTATACGTTATACGTTATACGTTATACGTTATACGTTATACGTTATACGTTATACGTTATACGTTATACGTTATACGTTATACGTTATACGTTATACGTTATACGTTATACGTTATACGTTATACGTTATACGTTATACGTTATACGTTATACGTTATACGTTATACGTTATACGTTATACGTTATACGTTATACGTTATACGTTATACGTTATACGTTATACGTTATACGTTATACGTTATACGTTATACGTTATACGTTATACGTTATACGTTATACGTTATACGTTATACGTTATACGTTATACGTTATACGATATTCGTTATACGTTATACGTAATACGGTATACGTTATGCGTTATACGCTATACGTTATACGTTATACATTATACGTTATACGTTATACGTTATACGTTATACGTTATCGGTCATACCTTATACGTGATACGTCATACGTTATACGTTATACGTTATACGTCATACCGTATACGTTATACGTTACACGTTATACGTTATACGTTATACGCTATACGTTATACGTTATACGTTATTCGTTATACGTTATACGTTATACGTTATACGTTATACGTTATACGTTATACGTTATACGTTATACGTTATACGTTATACGTTATACGTTATACGTTATACGTTATACGTTATACGTTATACGTTATACGTTATACGTTATACGTTATACGTTATACGTTATACGTTATACGTTATACGTTATACGTTATACGTTATACGTTATACGTTATACGTTATACGTTATACGTTATACGTTATACGTTATACGTTATACGTTATACGTTATACGTTATACGCTATACGTTATACGTTATACGTTATAAGTTATACGTTATACGTTATACGTTATACGTTATACGTTATACGTTATACGTTTTACGTTATACGTTATACGTTATACGTTATACGTTATACGTTATACGTTATACGTTATACGTTATACGTTATACGTTATACGTTATACGTTGTACGTTATACGTTATACGTTATACGTTATACGTTATACGTTATACGTTATACGTTATACGTTATACGTTATACGTTATACGTTATACGTTATACGTTATACGTTATACGTTATACGTTATACGTTATACGGTATACGTTATGCGTTATACGCTATACGTTATGCGTTATAGAATATACGTCATGCGTTATAGGATATACGTTATACGTTATACGTTATACGTTATACGTTATACGTTATACGTTATACGTTATACCGTATACGTTATACGTTACACGATATACGTTACACGTTATACGTTATACGTTATACGTTATACGTTATACGTTATACGTTATACGGTATACGTTATGCGTTATACGCTATACGTTATGCGTTATAGAATATACGTCATGCGTTATAGGATATACGTTATACGTTATACGTTATACGTTATACGTTATACGTTATACGTTATACGTTATACGTTATACGTTATACGTTATACGTTATACGTTATACGTTATACGTTATACGTTATACATTATACGTTATACGTTATACGTTATACGTTATACGTGATACGTTATACGTTTTACGTTAACGTTATACGTTATACGTTATACGTTATACGTTATACGCTATACGTTATACGTTATACGTTATAAGTTATACGTTATACGTTATACGTTATACGTTATACGTTATACGTTATACGTTATACGTTATACGTTATACGTTATACGTTATACGTTATACGTTATACGTTATAGGTTATACCTTATACATTATACGTCACACGTTATACATTATACGTAATACGGTATACGTTATGCGTTATACGCTATACGTTATACGTTATGCGCTATACGTAATACGTAATACGTTATAGGTTATACGTTATACGTTATACGTTATACTTTATACGTTATACGTTATACGTTATACGTTATACGTTATACGTTATACGTTATAGGTCATACCTTATACGTGATACGTCATACGATATACGTTATACGGTATACGTTATACGTTATACTTTATACGTTATACGTTATACGTTATACGTTATACGCTATACGTTATACGTTATACGTTATAAGTTATACGTTATACGTTATACGTTATACGTTATACGTTATACGTTATACGTTTTACGTTATACGTTATACGTTATACGTTATACGTTATACGTTATACGTTATACGTTATACGTTATACGTTATACGTTATACGTTATACGTTGTACGTTATACGTTATACGTTATACGTTATACGTTATACGTTATACGTTATACGTTATACGTTATACGTTATACGTTATACGTTATTCGTTATACTTTATACGTTATACGTTACACGTTATAAGTCACAAGTTATACGTTATATATTATACGTTATACGTTATACGTTATACGTTATACGTGATACGTTATACGTTATACGTTATACGTTATACGTTATACGTTATACGTTATACGTTATACGTTATACGTTATACGCTATACGTTATACGTTATACGTTATATGTTAAACGTTATACGTTGTACGTTATACGTTATACGTTATACGTTTTACGTTATACGTTATACGTTATACGTTATACGTTATACGTTATACGTTATACGTTATACGTTATACGTTATACGTTATACGTTATACGTTGTACGTTATACGTTATACGCTCTACGTTATACGTTATACGTTATACGTTATACGTTATACGTTATACGTTATACGTTATACGTTATACGTTATACGTTATACGTTATACGTTATACGTTATACGTTATACGTTATACGTTATACGTTATACGTTATACGTTATACGTTATACGTTATACGTTATACGTTATACGTTATACGTTATACGTTATACGTTATACGTTATACGTTATACGTTATAGGTTATACGTTATACGTTATACGTTATACGTTATACGTTATACGTTATACGTTATACGTTATACGTTATACGTTATACGTTATACGTTATACGTTATACGTTATACGTTATACGTTATACGTTATACGTTATACGTTATACGTTATACGTTATACGTTATACGTTATACGTTATACGTTATACGTTATACGTTATACGTTATACGTTATACGTTATACGTTATACGTTATACGTTACACGTTATACGTCATACGTTATACGTTATACGTTATACGTTATAGGTCATACCTTATACGTGATACGTTATACGTTATACGTTATACGTTATACGTTATACGTTATGCGTTATACGTTATACGTTATACGTTATACGTTATACGTTATACGTTATACGTTATACGTTATAAGTCACACGTTATACGTTATACATTATACTTTATACGTTATACGTTATACGTTATACGTGATACGTTGTACGTTATACGTTATACGTTATACGTTATACGTTATACGTTATACGTTATACGCTATACGTTATACGTTATACGTTATACGTTTTACGTTATACGTTATACGTTATACGTTATACGTTATACGTTATACGTTATACGTTATACGTTATACGTTATACGTTATACGTTATACGTTATACGTTATACGTTATACGTTATACGTTATACGTTATACGTTATACGTTATACGTTATACGTTATACGTTATACGTTATACGTTATACGTTATACGTTATACGTTATACGTTATACGTTATACGTTATACGTTATACGTTATACGTTATACGTTATACGTTATACGTTATACGTTATACGTTATACGTTATACGTTATACGTTATACGTTATACGTTATACGTTATACGTTATACGTTATACGTTATACGTTATACGTTATACGTTATACGTTATACGTTATACGTTATACGATATTCGTTATACGTTATACGTAATACGGTATACGTTATGCGTTATACGCTATACGTTATACGTTATACATTATACGTTATACGTTATACGTTATACGTTATACGTTATCGGTCATACCTTATACGTGATACGTTATACGTTATACGTTATACGTTATACGTCATACCGTATACGTTATACGTTACACGTTATACGTTATACGTTATACGCTATACGTTATACGTTATACGTTATTCGTTATACGTTATACGTTATACGTTATACGTTATACGTTATACGTTATACGTTATACGTTATACGTTATACGTTATACGTTATACGTTATACGTTATACGTTATACGTTATACGTTATACGTTATACGTTATACGTTATACGTTATACGTTATACGTTATACGTTATACGTTATACGTTATACGTTATACGTTATACGTTATACGTTATACGTTATACGTTATACGTTATACGTTATACGTTATACGTTATACGTTATACGTTATACGTTATACGTTATACGTTATACGTTATACGTTATACGTTATACGTTATACGTTATACGTTATACGTTATACGTTATACGTTATACGTTATACGTTATACGTTATACGTTATACGTTATACCGTATACGTTATACGTTACACGATATACGTTACACGTTATACGTTATACGTTATACGTTATACGTTATACGTTATACGTTATACGTTATACGTTATACGTTATACGTTATACGTTATAGGTTATACGTTATACGTTATACGTTATACGTTATACGTTATACGTTATACGTTATACGTTATACGTTATACGTTATACGTTATACGTTATACGTTATACGTTATACGTTATACGTTATACGTTATACGTTATACGTTATACGTTATACGTTATACGTTATACGTTATACGTTATACGTTATACGTTATACGTTATACGTTATACGTTATACGTTATACGTTATACGTTATACGTTATACGTTATACGTTATACGTTATACGTTATACGTTATACGTTATACGTTATACGTTATACGTTATACGTTATACGTTATACGTTATACGTTATACGTTATACGTTATACGTTATACGTTATACGATATGCGTTATACGTTATACGTTATACGTTATACGTTATACGTTATACGTTATACGTTATACGTTATACGTTATAAGTCACACGTTATACGTTATACATTATACGTTATACGTTATACGTTATACGTTATACGTGATACGTTGTACGTTATACGTTATACGTTATACGTTATACGTTATACGTTATACGTTATACGCTATACGTTATACGTTATACGTTATACGTTTTACGTTATACGTTATACGTTATACGTTATACGTTATACGTTATACGTTATACGTTATACGTTATACGTTATACGTTATACGTTATACGTTATACGTTATACGTTATACGTTATACGTTATACGTTATACGTTATACGTTATACGTTATACGTTATACGTTATACGTTATACGTTATACGTTATACGTTATACGTTATACGTTATACGTTATACGTTATACGTTATACGTTATACGTTATACGTTATACGTTATACGTTATACGTTATACGTTATACGTTATACGTTATACGTTATTCGTTATACGTTATACGTAATACGGTATACGTTATGCGTTATACGCTATACGTTATACGTTATACATTATACGTTATACGTTATACGTTATACGTTATACGTTATCGGTCATACCTTATACGTGATACGTCATACGTTATACGTTATACGTTATACGTCATACCGTATACGTTATACGTTACACGTTATACGTTATACGTTATACGCTATACGTTATACGTTAGTCGTTATACGTTATACGTTATACGTTATACGTTATTCGTTATACGTTATACGTTATACGTTATACGTTATACGTTATACGTTATACGTTATACGTTATACGTTATACGTTATACGTTATACGTTATACGTTATACGTTATACGTTATACGTTATACGTTATACGTTATACGTTATACGTTATACGTTATACGTTATACGTTATACGTTATACGTTATACGTTATACGTTATACGTTATACGTTATACGTTATACGTTATACGTTATACGTTATACGTTATACGTTATACGTTATACGTTATACGTTATACGTTATACGTTATACGTTATACGTTATACGTTATACGTTATACGTTATACGTTATACGTTATACGTTATACGTTATACGTTATACGTTATACGTTATACCGTATACGTTATACGTTACACGATATACGTTACACGTTATACGTTATACGTTATACGTTATACGTTATACGTTATACGTTATACGTTATACGTTATACGTTATACGTTATACGTTATACGTTATACGTTATACGTTATACGTTATACGTTATACGTTATACGTTATACGTTATACGTTATACCGTATACGTTATACGTTACACGATATACGTTACACGTTATACGTTATACGTTATACGTTATACGTTATACGTTATACGTTATACGTTATACGTTATACGTTATACGTTATACGTTATACGTTATACGTTATACGTTATACGTTATACGTTATACGTTATACGTTATACGTTATACGTTATACGTTATACGTTATACGTTATACGTTATACGTTATACGTTATACGTTATACGTTATACGTTATACGTTATACGTTATACGTTATACCGTATACGTTATACGTTACACGATATACGTTATACGTTATACGCTATACGTTATACGTTAGTCGTTATACGTTATACGTTATACGTTATACGTTATACGTTATACGTTATACGTTATACGTTATACGTTATACGTTATACATTATACGTTATACGTTATACGTTATACGTTATACGTTATCGGTCATACCTTATACGTGATACGTCATACGTTATACGTTATACGTTATACGTTATACCGTATACGTTATACGTTACACGTTATACGTTATACGTTATACGCTATACGTTATACGTTAGTCGTTATACGTTATACGTTATACGTTATACGTTATTCGTTATACGTTATACGTTATACGTTATACGTTATACGTTATACGTTATACGTTATACGTTATACGTTATACGTTATACGTTATACGTTATACGTTATACGTTATACGTTATACGTTATACGTTATACGTTATACGTTATACGTTATACGTTATACGTTATACGTTATACGTTATACGTTATACGTTATACGTTATACGTTATACGTTATACGTTATACGTTATACGTTATACGTTATACGTTATACGTTATACGTTATACGTTATACGTTATACGTTATACGTTATACGTTATACGTTATACGTTATACGTTATACGTTATACGTTATAGGTTATACGTTATACGTTATACGTTATACGTTATACGTTATACGTTATACGTTATACCGTATACGTTATACGTTACACGATATACGTGTATACGTTATACGCTATACGTTATACGTTAGTCGTTATACGTTATACGTTATACGTTATACGTTATACGTTATACGTTATACGTTATACGTTATACGTTATACGTTATACGTTATACGTTATACGTTATACGTTATACGTTATACGTTATTCGTTATACGTTATACGTTATACGTTATACGTTATACGTTATACGTTATACGTTATACGTTATACGTTATACGTTATACGTTATACGTTATACGTTATACGTTATACGTTATACGTTATACGTTATACGTTATACGTTATACGTTATACGTTATACGTTATACGTTATACGTTATACGTTATGCGTTATACGTTATGCGTTATACGTTATGCGTTATACGTTATACGTTATACGTTATACGTTATACGTTATACGTTATACGTTATACGTTATACGTTATACGTTATACGTTATACGTTATACGTTACTCGTTACACGTTGTACGTCATACGTTATACGTTATACGTTATACGTTATAGGTCATACCTTATACGTGATACGTTATACGTTATACGTTATACGTTATACGTTATACGTTATGCGTTATACGTTATACGTTATACGTTATACGTTATACGTTATACGTTATACGTTATACGTTATACGTTATACGTTATAAGTCACACGTTATACGTTATACGTTATACGTTATACGTTATACGTTATACGTTATACGTGATACGTTATACGTTATACGTTATACGTTATACGTTATACGTTATACGTGATACGTTATACGTTATACGTTATACGTTATACGTTATACGTTATACGTTATACGTTATACGCTATGCGTTATACGTTATACGTTATACGTTATGCGTTATACGTTATACGTTATACGTTATTCGTTATATGTTATACGTTATACGTTATACGTTATAAGTCACAAGTTATACGTTATACATTATACGTTATACGTTATACGTTATACGTTATACGTGATACGTTATACGTTATACGTTATACGTTATACGTTATACGTTATACGTTATACGTTATACGCTATGCGTTATACGTTATACGTTATAAGTTATACGTTATACGTTATACGTTATACGTTATACGTTATACGTTATACGTTATCGGTCATACCTTATACGTGATACGTCATACGTTATACGTTATACGTTATACGTTATACGTTATACGTTATACGTTATACGTTATACGTTATACGTTGTACGTTATACGTTATACGTTATACGTTATACGTTATACGTTATACGTTATACGTTATACGTTATACGTTATACGTTATACGTTATACGTTATACGTTATACGTTATACGTTATACGTTATACGTTATACGTTATACGTTATACGTTATACGTTATACGTTATACGTTATACGTTATACGTTATCGGTCATACCTTATACGTGATACGTCATACGTTATACGTTATACGTTATACGTTATACCGTAGACGTTATACGTTACACGTTATACGTTATACGTCATACGTTATACGTTATACGTTATACGTTATACCGTATACGTTATACGTTACACGTTATACGTTATACGTTATACGCTATACGTTATACGTTAGTCGTTATACGTTATACGTTATACGTTATACGTTATTCGTTATACGTTATACGTTATACGTTATACGTTATACGTTATACGTTATACGTTATACGTTATACGTTATACGTTATACGTTATACGTTATACGTTATACGTTATACGTTATACGTTATACGTTATACGTTATACGTTATACGTTATACGTTATACGTTATACGTTATACGTTATACGTTATACGTTATACGTTACACGTTATACGTCATACGTTATACGTTATAGGTCATACCTTATACGTGATACGTTATACGTTATTCGTTATACGTTATACGTTATACGTTATGCGTTGTACGTTATACGTTATACGTTATACGTTATACGTTATACGTTATACGTTATACGTTATAAGTCACACGTTATACGTTATACATTATACGTTATACGTTATACGTTATACGTTATACGTGATACGTTATACGTTATACGTTATACGTTATACGTTATACGTTATACGTTATACGTTATACGTTATACGTTATACGTTATACGTTATACGTTATACGTTATACGTTATACGTTATACGTTATACGTTATACGTTATACATTATACGTTATACGTTATACGTTATACGTTATACGTGATACGTTATACGTTATACGTTAACGTTATACGTTATACGTTATACGTTATACGTTATACGCTATACGTTATACGTTATACGTTATAAATTATACGTTATACGTTATACGTTATACGTTATACGTTATACGTTATACGTTATACGTTATACGTTATACGTTATACGTTATACGTTATAGGTTATACCTTATACATTATACGTCACACGTTATACATTATACGTAATACGGTATACGTTATGCGTTATACGCTATACGTTATACGTTATGCGCTATACGTAATACGTAATACGTTATAGGTTATACGTTATACGTTATACGTTATACTTTATACGTTATACGTTATACGTTATACGTTATACGTTATACGTTATACGTTATAGGTCATACCTTATACGTGATACGTCATACGATATACGTTATACGGTATACGTTATACGTTATACTTTATACGTTATACGTTATACGCTATACGTTATACGTTATACGTTATAAGTTATACGTTATACGTTATACGTTATACGTTATACGTTATACGTTATACGTTTTACGTTATACGTTATACGTTATACGTTATACGTTACACGTTATACGTCATACGTTATACGTTATACGTTATACGTTATAGGTCATACCTTATACGTGATACGTTATACGTTATACGTTATACGTTATACGTTATACGTTATACGTTATGCGTTATACGTTATACGTTATACGTTATACGTTATACGTTATACGTTATACGTTATACGTTATAAGTCACACGTTATACGTTATACATTATACGTTATACGTTATACGTTATACGTTATACGTGATACGTTGTACGTTATACGTTATACGTTATACGTTATACGTTATACGTTATACGTTATACGCTATACGTTATACGTTATACGTTATACGTTTTACGTTATACGTTATACGTTATACGTTATACGTTATACGTTATACGTTATACGTTATACGTTATACGTTATACGTTATACGTTATACGTTATACGTTATACGTTATACGTTATACGTTATACGTTATACGTTATACGTTATACGTTATACGTTATACGTTATACGTTATACGTTATACGTTATACGTTATACGTTATACGTTATACGTTATACGTTATACGTTATACGTTATACGTTATACGTTATACGTTATACGTTATACGTTATACGTTATACGTTATACGTTATACGTTATACGTTATACGTTATACGTTATACGTTATACGTTATTCGTTATACGTTATACGTAATACGGTATACGTTATGCGTTATACGCTATACGTTATACGTTATACATTATACGTTATACGTTATACGTTATACGTTATACGTTATCGGTCATACCTTATACGTGATACGTCATACGTTATACGTTATACGTTATACGTCATACCGTATACGTTATACGTTACACGTTATACGTTATACGTTATACGCTATACGTTATACGTTAGTCGTTATACGTTATACGTTATACGTTATACGTTATTCGTTATACGTTATACGTTATACGTTATACGTTATACGTTATACGTTATACGTTATACGTTATACGTTATACGTTATACGTTATACGTTATACGTTATACGTTATACGTTATACGTTATACGTTATACGTTATACGTTATACGTTATACGTTATACGTTATACGTTATACGTTATACGTTATACGTTATACGTTATACGTTATACGTTATACGTTATACGTTATACGTTATACGTTATACGTTATACGTTATACGTTATACGTTATACGTTATACGTTATACGTTATACGTTATACGTTATACGTTATACGTTATACGTTATACGTTATACGTTATACGTTATACGTTATACGTTATACCGTATACGTTATACGTTACACGATATACGTTACACGTTATACGTTATACGTTATACGTTATACGTTATACGTTATACGTTATACGTTATACGTTATACGTTATACGTTATACGTTATACGTTATACGTTATACGTTATACGTTATACGTTATACGTTATACGTTATACGTTATACGTCATACCGTATACGTTATACGTTACACGATATACGTTACACGTTATACGTTATACGTTATACGTTATACGTTATACGTTATACGTTATACGTTATACGTTATACGTTATACGTTATACGTTATACGTTATACGTTATACGTTATACGTTATACGTTATACGTTATACGTTATACGTTATACGTTATACGTTATACGTTATACGTTATACGTTATACGTTATACGTTATACGTTATACGTTATACGTTATACGTTATACGTTATACGTTATACGTTATACGTTATACGTTATACGTTATACGTTATACGTTATACGTTATACCGTATACGTTATACGTTACACGATATACGTTATACGTTATACGCTATACGTTATACGTTAGTCGTTATACGTTATACGTTATACGTTATACGTTATACGTTATACGTTATACGTTATACATTATACGTTATACGTTATACGTTATACGTTATACGTTATCGGTCATACCTTATACGTGATACGTCATACGTTATACGTTATACGTTATACGTTATACCGTATACGTTATACGTTACACGTTATACGTTATACGTTATACGCTATACGTTATACGTTAGTCGTTATACGTTATACGTTATACGTTATACGTTATTCGTTATACGTTATACGTTATACGTTATACGTTATACGTTATACGTTATACGTTATACGTTATACGTTATACGTTATACGTTATACGTTATACGTTATACGTTATACGTTATACGTTATACGTTATACGTTATACGTTATACGTTATACGTTATACGTTATACGTTATACGTTATACGTTATACGTTATACGTTATACGTTATACGTTATACGTTATACGTTATACGTTATACGTTATACGTTATACGTTATACGTTATACGTTATACGTTATAGGTTATACGTTATACGTTATACGTTATACGTTATACGTTATACGTTATACGTTATACCGTATACGTTATACGTTACACGATATACGTTATACGTTATACGCTATACGTTATACGTTAGTCGTTATACGTTATACGTTATACGTTATACGTTATTCGTTATACGTTATACGTTATACGTTATACGTTATACGTTATACGTTATACGTTATACGTTATACGTTATACGTTATACGTTATACGTTATACGTTATACGTTATACGTTATACGTTATACGTTATACGTTATACGTTATACGTTATACGTTATACGTTATACGTTATACGTTATACGTTATACGTTATACGTTATGCGTTATACGTTATGCGTTATACGTTATGCGTTATACGTTATACGTTATACGTTATACGTTATACGTTATACGTTATACGTTATACGTTATACGTTATACGTTATACGTTATACGTTATACGTTATACGTTACTCGTTACACGTTGTACGTCATACGTTATACGTTATACGTTATACGTTATAGGTCATACCTTATACGTGATACGTTATACGTTATACGTTATACGTTATACGTTATACGTTATGCGTTATACGTTATACGTTATACGTTATACGTTATACGTTATACGTTATACGTTATACGTTATACGTTATAAGTCACACGTTATACGTTATACGTTATACGTTATACGTTATACGTTATACGTTATACGTGATACGTTATACGTTATACGTTATACGTTATACGTTATACGTTATACGTGATACGTTATACGTTATACGTTATACGTTATACGTTATACGTTATACGTTATACGTTATACGCTATGCGTTATACGTTATACGTTATACGTTATGCGTTATACGTTATACGTTATACGTTATTCGTTATATGTTATACGTTATACGTTATACGTTATAAGTCACAAGTTATACGTTATACATTATACGTTATACGTTATACGTTATACGTTATACGTGATACGTTATACGTTATACGTTATACGTTATACGTTATACGTTATACGTTATACGTTATACGCTATGCGTTATACGTTATACGTTATAAGTTATACGTTATACGTTATACGTTATACGTTATACGTTATACGTTATACGTTATCGGTCATACCTTATACGTGATACGTCATACGTTATACGTTATACGTTATACGTTATACGTTATACGTTATACGTTATACGTTATACGTTGTACGTTATACGTTATACGTTATACGTTATACGTTATACGTTATACGTTATACGTTATACGTTATACGTTATACGTTATACGTTATACGTTATACGTTATACGTTTTACGTTATACGTTATACGTTATACGTTATACGTTATACGTTATACGTTATACGTTATCGGTCATACCTTATACGTGATACGTCATACGTTATACGTTATACGTTATACGTTATACCGTAGACTTTATACGTTACACGTTATACGTTATACGTCATACGTTATACGTTATACGTTATACGTTATACCGTATACGTTATACGTTACACGTTATACGTTATACGTTATACGCTATACGTTATACGTTAGTCGTTATACGTTATACGTTATACGTTATACGTTATTCGTTATACGTTATACGTTATACGTTATACGTTATACGTTATACGTTATACGTTATACGTTATACGTTATACGTTATACGTTATACGTTATACGTTATACGTTATACGTTATACGTTATACGTTATACGTTATACGTTATACGTTATACGTTATACGTTATACGTTATACGTTATACGTTATACGTTACACGTTATACGTCATACGTTATACGTTATAGGTCATACCTTATACGTGATACGTTATACGTTATTCGTTATACGTTATACGTTATACGTTATGCGTTGTACGTTATACGTTATACGTTATACGTTATACGTTATACGTTATACGTTATACGTTATAAGTCACACGTTATACGTTATACATTATACGTTATACGTTATACGTTATACGTTATACGTGATACGTTATACGTTATACGTTATACGTTATACGTTATACGTTATACGTTATACGTTATACGTTATACGTTATACGTTATACGTTATACGTTATACGTTATACGTTATACGTTATACGTTATACGTTATACGTTATACATTATACGTTATACGTTATACGTTATACGTTATACGTGATACGTTATACGTTATACGTTAACGTTATACGTTATACGTTATACGTTATACGTTATACGCTATACGTTATACGTTATACGTTATAAATTATACGTTATACGTTATACGTTATACGTTATACGTTATACGTTATACGTTATACGTTATACGTTATACGTTATACGTTATACGTTATAGGTTATACCTTATACATTATACGTCACACGTTATACATTATACGTAATACGGTATACGTTATGCGTTATACGCTATACGTTATACGTTATGCGCTATACGTAATACGTAATACGTTATAGGTTATACGTTATACGTTATACGTTATACTTTATACGTTATACGTTATACGTTATACGTTATACGTTATACGTTATACGTTATAGGTCATACCTTATACGTGATACGTCATACGATATACGTTATACGGTATACGTTATACGTTATACTTTATACGTTATACGTTATACGCTATACGTTATACGTTATACGTTATAAGTTATACGTTATACGTTATACGTTATACGTTATACGTTATACGTTATACGTTTTACGTTATACGTTATACGTTATACGTTATACGTTATACGTTATACGTTATACGTTATACGTTATACGTTATACGTTATACGTTATACGTTATACGTTATACGTTATACGTTATACGTTATACGTTATACGTTATCGGTCATACCTTATACGTGATACGTCATACGTTATACGTTATACGTTATACGTTATACGTTATGCGTTATACGTTATACGTTATACGTTATACGTTATACGTTATACGTTATACGTGATACGTTATACGTTATACGTTATACGTTATACGTTATACGTTATACGTTATACGTTATACGTTATACGTTATACGTTATACGTTATACGTTATACGTTATACGTTATACGTTATACGTTATACGTTATACGTTATACGTTATACGTTATACGTTATACGTTATACGTTATACGTTATACGTTATACGTTATACGTGATACGTTATACGTTATACGTTAACGTTATACGTTATACGTTATACGTTATACGTTATACGCTATACGTTATACGTTATACGTTATAAGTTATACGTTATACGTTATACGTTATACGTTATACGTTATACGTTATACGTTATACGTTATACGTTATACGTTATACGTTATACGTTATACGTTATACGTTATACGTTATACGTTATACGTTATAGGTTATACCTTATACATTATACGTCACACGTTATACATTATACGTAATACGGTATACGTTATGCGTTATACGCTATACGTTATACGTTATGCGCTATACGTAATACGTAATACGTTATAGGTTATACGTTATACGTTATACGTTATACTTTATACGTTATACATTATACGTTATACGTTATACGTTATACGTTATACGTTATAGGTCATACCTTATACGTGATACGTTATACGTTATACGTTATACGTTATACGTTATACGTTATGCGTTATACGTTATACGTTATACGTTATTCGTTATATGTTATACGTTATACGTTATACGTTATAAGTCACAAGTTATACGTTATACATTATACGTTATACGTTATACGTTATACGTTATACGTGATACGTTATACGTTATACGTTATACGTTATACGTTATACGTTATACGTTATACGTTATACGCTATGCGTTATACGTTATACGTTATAAGTTATACGTTATACGTTATACGTTATACGTTATACGTTATACGTTATACGTTATCGGTCATACCTTATACGTGATACGTCATACGTTATACGTTATACGTTATACGTTATACGTTATACGTTATACGTTATACGTTATACGTTGTACGTTATACGTTATACGTTATACGTTATACGTTATACGTTATACGTTATACGTTATACGTTATACGTTATACGTTATACGTTATACGTTATACGTTATACGTTATACGTTATACGTTATCGGTCATACCTTATACGTGATACGTCATACGTTATACGTTATACGTTATACGTTATACCGTAGACGTTATACGTTACACGTTATACGTTATACGTCATACGTTATACGTTATACGTTATACGTTATACCGTATACGTTATACGTTACACGTTATACGTTATACGTTATACGCTATACGTTATACGTTAGTCGTTATACGTTATACGTTATACGTTATACGTTATTCGTTATACGTTATACGTTATACGTTATACGTTATACGTTATACGTTATACGTTATACGTTATACGTTATACGTTATACGTTATACGTTATACGTTATACGTCATACGTTATACGTTATACGTTATACGTTATACGTTATACGTTATACGTTATACGTTATACGTTATACGTTATACGTCATACGTTATACGTTATACGTTATACGTTATACGTTATACGTTATACGTTATACGTTATACGTTATACGTTATACGTTATACGTTATACGTTATACGTAATACGTTATACGTTATACGTTATACGTTATACGATATACGATATACGTCATACGTTATAGGTCATACATTATACGTGATACGTCATACGTTATACGTTATACGTTAAACGTTATACGTTATACGTTATACGTTATACGTTATACGTTATACGTTATACGTTATACGTTATACGTTATACGTTATACGTTATACGTTATACGTTATACGTTATCGGTCATACCTTATACGTGATACGTCATACGTTATACGTTATACGTTATACGTTATACCGTATACGTTATACGTTACACGTTATACGTTATACGTTATACGCTATACGTTATACGTTAGTCGTTATACGTTATACGTTATACGTTATACGTTATTCGTTATACGTTATACGTTATACGTTATTCGTTATACGTTATACGTTATACGTTATACGTTATACGTTATACGTTATACGTTATACGTTATACGTTATACGTTATACGTTATACGTTATACGTTATACGTTATACGTTATACGTTATACGTTATACGTTATACGTTATACGTTATACGTTATACGTTATACGTTATACGTTATACGTTATACGTTATACGTTATACGTTATACGTTATACGTTATACGTTATACGTTATACGTTACACGTTATACGTCATACGTTATACGTTATAGGTCATACCTTATACGTGATACGTTATACGTTATTCGTTATACGTTATACGTTATACGTTATGCGTTATGCGTTGTACGTTATACGTTATACGTTATACGTTATACGTTATACGTTATACGTTATACGTTATAAGTCACACGTTATACGTTATACATTATACGTTATACGTTATACGTTATACGTTATACGTGATACGTTATACGTTATACGTTATACGTTATACGTTATACGTTATACGTTATACGTTATACGTTATACGTTATACGTTATACGTTATACGTTATACGTTATACGTTATACGTTATACGTTATACGTTATACATTATACGTTATACGTTATACGTTATACGTTATACGTGATACGTTATACGTTATACGTTAACGTTATACGTTATACGTTATACGTTATACGTTATACGCTATACGTTATACGTTATACGTTATAAGTTATACGTTATACGTTATACGTTATACGTTATACGTTATACGTTATACGTTATACGTTATACGTTATACGTTATACGTTATACGTTATACGTTATACGTTATACGTTATAGGTTATACCTTATACATTATACGTCACACGTTATACATTATACGTAATACGGTATACGTTATGCGTTATACGCTATACGTTATACGTTATGCGCTATACGTAATACGTAATACGTTATAGGTTATACGTTATACGTTATACGTTATACTTTATACGTTATACGTTATACGTTATACGTTATACGTTATACGTTATACGTTATAGGTCATACCTTATACGTGATACGTCATACGATATACGTTATACGGTATACGTTATACGTTATACTTTATACGTTATACGTTATACGTTATACGCTATACGTTATACGTTATACGTTATAAGTTATACGTTATACGTTATACGTTATACGTTATACGTTATACGTTATACGTTTTACGTTATACGTTATACGTTATACGTTATACGTTATACGTTATACGTTATACGTTATACGTTATACGTTATACGTTATACGTTATACGTTATACGTTATACGTTATACGTTATACGTTATACGTTATACGTTATCGGTCATACCTTATACGTGATACGTCATACGTTATACGTTATACGTTATACGTTATACGTTATGCGTTATACGTTATACGTTATACGTTATACGTTATACGTTATACGTTATACGTTATACGTTATAAGTCACACGTTATACGTTATACGTTATACGTTATACGTTATACGTTATACGTTATACGTGATACGTTATACGTTATACGTTATACGTTATACGTTATACGTTATACGTTATACGTTATACGTTATACGTTATACGTTATCGGTCATACCTTATACGTGATACGTCATACGTTATACGTTATACGTTATACGTTATACGTTATACGTTATACGTTATACGTTGTACGTTATACGTTATACGTTATACGTTATACGTTATACGTTATACGTTATACGTTATACGTTATACGTTATACGTTACACGTTATACGTTATACGTTATACGCTATACGTTATACGTTAGTCGTTATACGTTATACGTTATACGTTATACGTTACTCGTTACACGTTATACGTCATACGTTATACGTTAAACGTTATACGTTATAGGTCATACCTTATACGTGATACGTTATACGTTATACGTTATACGTTATACGTTATACGTTATGCGTTATACGTTATACGTTATACGTTATACGTTATAGGTCATACCTTATACGTGATACGTTATACGTTATACGTTATACGTTATACGTTATACGTTATGCGTTATACGTTATACGTTATACGTTATTCGTTATACGTTATACGTTATACGTTATACGTTATAAGTCACAAGTTATACGTTATACATTATACGTTATACGTTATACGTTATACGTTATACGTTATACGTGATACGTTATACGTTATACGTTATACGTTATACGTTATACGTTATACGTTATACGTTATACGCTATACGTTATACGTTATACGTTATAAGTTATACGTTATACGTTATACGTTATACGTTATACGTTATACGTTATACGTTATCGGTCATACCTTATACGTGATACGTCATACGTTATACGTTATACGTTATACGTTATACGTTATACGTTATACGTTATACGTTATACGTTATACGTTGTACGTTATACGTTATACGTTATACGTTATACGTTATACGTTATACGTTATACGTTATACGTTATACGTTATACGTTATACGTTATACGTTATACGTTATACGTTATACGTTATACGTTATACGTTATACGTTATACGTTATACGTTATACGTTATACGTTATACGTTATACGTTATCGGTCATACCTTATACGTGATACGTCATACGTTATACGTTATACGTTATACGTTATACCGTATACGTTATACGTTACACGTTATACGTTATACGTCATACGTTATACGTTATACGTTATACGTTATACCGTATACGTTATACGTTACACGTTATACGTTATACGTTATACGCTATACGTTATACGTTAGTCGTTATACGTTATACGTTATACGTTATACGTTATTCGTTATACGTTATACGTTATACGTTATACGTTTTACGTTATACGTTATACGTTATACGTTATACGTTATACGTTATACGTTATACGTTATACGTTATACGTCATACGTTATACGTTATACGTTATACGTTATACGTTATACGTTATACGTTATACGTTATACGTTATACGTTATACGTTATACGTTATACGTTATACGTTATACGTTATACGTTATACGTTATACGTTATACGTTATACGTTATACGTTATACGTTATACGTTATACGTTATACGTTATACGTTATACGTAATACGTTATACGTTATACGTTATACGTTATACGATATACGATATACGTCATACGTTATAGGTCATACCTTATACGTGATACGTCATACGTTATACGTTATACGTTAAACGTTATACGTTATACGTTATACGTTATACGTTATACGTTATACGTCATACGTTATACGTTATACGTTATACGTTATACGTTATACGTTATACGTTATCGGTCATACCTTATACGTGATACGTCATACGTTATACGTTATACGTTATACGTTATACGTTATACGTTATACGTTATACGTTATACGTTATACATTATACGTTATACGTTATACGTTATACGTTATACGTGATACGTTATACGTTATACGTTAACGTTATACGTTATACGTTATACGTTATACGTTATACGCTATACGTTATACGTTATACGTTATAAGTTATACGTTATACGTTATACGTTATACGTTATACGTTATACGTTATACGTTATACGTTATACGTTATACGTTATACGTTATACGTTATACGTTATACGTTATACGTTATAGGTTATACCTTATACATTATACGTCACACGTTATACATTATACGTAATACGGTATACGTTATGCGTTATACGCTATACGTTATACGTTATGCGCTATACGTAATACGTAATACGTTATAGGTTATACGTTATACGTTATACGTTATACTTTATACGTTATACGTTATACGTTATACGTTATACGTTATACGTTATACGTTATAGGTCATACCTTATACGTGATACGTCATACGATATACGTTATACGGTATACGTTATACGTTATACTTTATACGTTATACGTTATACGTTATACGCTATACGTTATACGTTATACGTTATAAGTTATACGTTATACGTTATACGTTATACGTTATACGTTATACGTTATACGTTTTACGTTATACGTTATACGTTATACGTTATACGTTATACGTTATACGTTATACGTTATACGTTATACGTTATACGTTATACGTTATACGTTATACGTTATACGTTATACGTTATACGTTATACGTTATACGTTATCGGTCATACCTTATACGTGATACGTCATACGTTATACGTTATACGTTATACGTTATACGTTATGCGTTATACGTTATACGTTATACGTTATACGTTATACGTTATACGTTATACGTTATACGTTATAAGTCACACGTTATACGTTATACGTTATACGTTATACGTTATACGTTATACGTTATACGTGATACGTTATACGTTATACGTTATACGTTATACGTTATACGTTATACGTTATACGTTATACGTTATACGTTATACGTTATCGGTCATACCTTATACGTGATACGTCATACGTTATACGTTATACGTTATACGTTATACGTTATACGTTATACGTTATACGTTGTACGTTATACGTTATACGTTATACGTTATACGTTATACGTTATACGTTATACGTTATACGTTATACGTTATACGTTACACGTTATACGTTATACGTTATACGCTATACGTTATACGTTAGTCGTTATACGTTATACGTTATACGTTATACGTTACTCGTTACACGTTATACGTCATACGTTATACGTTAAACGTTATACGTTATAGGTCATACCTTATACGTGATACGTTATACGTTATACGTTATACGTTATACGTTATACGTTATGCGTTATACGTTATACGTTATACGTTATACGTTATAGGTCATACCTTATACGTGATACGTTATACGTTATACGTTATACGTTATACGTTATACGTTATGCGTTATACGTTATACGTTATACGTTATTCGTTATACGTTATACGTTATACGTTATACGTTATAAGTCACAAGTTATACGTTATACATTATACGTTATACGTTATACGTTATACGTTATACGTTATACGTGATACGTTATACGTTATACGTTATACGTTATACGTTATACGTTATACGTTATACGTTATACGCTATACGTTATACGTTATACGTTATAAGTTATACGTTATACGTTATACGTTATACGTTATACGTTATACGTTATACGTTATCGGTCATACCTTATACGTGATACGTCATACGTTATACGTTATACGTTATACGTTATACGTTATACGTTATACGTTATACGTTATACGTTATACGTTGTACGTTATACGTTATACGTTATACGTTATACGTTATACGTTATACGTTATACGTTATACGTTATACGTTATACGTTATACGTTATACGTTATACGTTATACGTTATACGTTATACGTTATACGTTATACGTTATACGTTATACGTTATACGTTATACGTTATACGTTATCGGTCATACCTTATACGTGATACGTCATACGTTATACGTTATACGTTATACGTTATACCGTATACGTTATACGTTACACGTTATACGTTATACGTCATACGTTATACGTTATACGTTATACGTTATACCGTATACGTTATACGTTACACGTTATACGTTATACGTTATACGCTATACGTTATACGTTAGTCGTTATACGTTATACGTTATACGTTATACGTTATTCGTTATACGTTATACGTTATACGTTATACGTTTTACGTTATACGTTATACGTTATACGTTATACGTTATACGTTATACGTTATACGTTATACGTTATACGTCATACGTTATACGTTATACGTTATACGTTATACGTTATACGTTATACGTTATACGTTATACGTTATACGTTATACGTTATACGTTATACGTTATACGTTATACGTTATACGTTATACGTTATACGTTATACGTTATACGTTATACGTTATACGTTATACGTTATACGTTATACGTTATACGTTATACGTAATACGTTATACGTTATACGTTATACGTTATACGATATACGATATACGTCATACGTTATAGGTCATACCTTATACGTGATACGTCATACGTTATACGTTATACGTTAAACGTTATACGTTATACGTTATACGTTATACGTTATACGTTATACGTCATACGTTATACGTTATACGTTATACGTTATACGTTATACGTTATACGTTATCGGTCATACCTTATACGTGATACGTCATACGTTATACGTTATACGTTATACGTTATACCGTATACTTTATACGTTACACGTTATACGTTATACGTTATACGCTATACGTTATACGTTAGTCGTTATACGTTATACGTTATACGTTATACGTTATTCGTTATACGTTATACGTTATACGTTATTCGTTATACGTTATACGTTATACGTTATACGTTATACGTTATACGTTATACGTTATACGTTATACGTTATACGTTATACGTTATACGTTATACGTTATACGTTATACGTTATACGTTATACGTTATACGTTATACGTTATACGTTATACGTTATACGTTATACGTTATACGTTATACGTTATACGTTATACGTTATACGTTATACGTTATACGTTATACGTTATACGTTATACGTTATACGTTATACGTTATACGTTATACGTTATACGTTACACGTTATACGTCATACGTTATACGTTATAGGTCATACCTTATACGTGATACGTTATACGTTATTCGTTATACGTTATACGTTATACGTTATGCGTTGTACGTTATACGTTATACGTTATACGTTATACGTTATACGTTATACGTTATACGTTATGAGTCACACGTTATACGTTATACATTATACGTTATACGTTATACGTTATACGTTATACGTGATACGTTATACGTTATACATTATACGTTATACGTTATACGTTATACGTTATACGTGATACGTTATACGTTATACGTTAACGTTATACGTTATACGTTATACGTTATACGTTATACGCTATACGTTATACGTTATACGTTATAAGTTATACGTTATACGTTATACGTTATACGTTATACGTTATACGTTATACGTTATACGTTATACGTTATACGTTATACGTTATACGTTATACGTTATACGTTATACGTTATACGTTATACGTTATACGTTATACGTTATGCGTTATACGTTATGCGTTATACGTTATACGTTATACGTTATACGTTATACGTTATACGTTATACGTTATACGTTATACGTTATACGTTATACGTTATACGTTATACGTTATACGTTATACGTTATACGTTATACGTTATACGTTATACGTTATACGTTATACGTTATAAGTCACAAGTTATACGTTATACATTATACGTTATACGTTATACGTTATACGTTATACGTTATACGTTATACGTTATACGTTATAGGTTATACCTTATACATTATACGTCACACGTTATACATTATACGTAATACGGTATACGTTATGCGTTATACGCTATACGTTATACGTTATGCGCTATACGTAATACGTAATACGTTATAGGTTATACGTTATACGTTATACGTTATACTTTATACGTTATACGTTATACGTTATACGTTATACGTTATACGTTATACGTTATAGGTCATACCTTATACGTGATACGTCATACGATATACGTTATACGGTATACGTTATACGTTATACTTTATACGTTATACGTTATACGCTATACGTTATACGTTATACGTTATAAGTTATACGTTATACGTTATACGTTATACGTTATACGTTATACGTTATACGTTTTACGTTATACGTTATACGTTATACGTTATACGTTATACGTTATACGTTATACGTTATACGTTATACGTTATACGTTATACGTTATACGTTATACGTTGTACGTTATACGTTATACGTTATACGTTATACGTTATACGTTATACGTTATACGTTATACGTTATACGTTATACGTTATACGTTATACGTTATACGTTATACGTTATACGTTATTCGTTATACGTTATACGTTATACGTTATACGTTATAAGTCACAAGTTATACGTTATACATTATACGTTATACGTTATACGTTATACGTTATACGTGATACGTTATACGTTATACGTTATACGTTATACGTTATACGTTATACGTTATACGTTATACGCTATACGTTATACGTTATACGTTATAAGTTAAACGTTATACGTTATACGTTATACGTTATACGTTATACGTTTTACGTTATACGTTATACGTTATACGTTATACGTTATACGTTATACGTTATACGTTATACGTTATACGTTATACGTTATACGTTATACGTTATACGTTATACGTTATACGTTATGCGTTATACGTTATGCGTTATACGTTATACGTTATACGTTATACGTTATACGTTATACGTTATACGTTATACGTTATACGTTATACGTTATACGTTATACGTTATACGTTACTCGTTACACGTTATACGTCATACGTTATACGTTATACGTTATACGTTATAGGTCATACCTTATACGTGATACGTTATACGTTATACGTTATACGTTATACGTTATACGTTATGCGTTATACGTTATACGTTATACGTTATACGTTATACGTTATACGTTATACGTTATACGTTATAAGTCACACGTTATACGTTATACGTTATACGTTATACGTTATACGTTATACGTTATACGTGATACGTTATACGTTATACGTTATACGTTATACGTTATACGTTATACGTTATACGTTATACGTTATCGGTCATACCTTATACGTGATACGTCATACGTTATACGTTATACGTTATACGTTATACGTTATACGTTATACGTTATACGTTGTACGTTATACGTTATACGTTATACGTTATACGTTATACGTTATACGTTATACGTTATACGTTACACGTTATACGTTACACGTTATACGTTATACGTTATACGCTATACGTTATACGTTAGTCGTTATACGTTATACGTTATACGTTATACGTTACTCGTTACACGTTATACGTCATACGTTATACGTTATACGTTATACGTTATAGGTCATACCTTATACGTGATACGTTATACGCTATACGTTATACGTTATACGTTATACGTTATGCGTTATACGTTATACGTTATACGTTATACGTTATAGGTCATACCTTATACGTGATACGTTATACGTTATACGTTATACGTTATACGTTATACGTTATGCGTTATACGTTATACGTTATACGTTATTCGTTATACGTTATACGTTATACGTTATACGTTATACGTTATAAGTCACAAGTTATACGTTATACATTATACGTTATACGTTATACGTTATACGTTATACGTGATACGTTATACGTTATACGTTATACGTTATTCGTTATACGTTATACGTTATACGTTATACGTTATACGTTATACGTTATACGTTATACGTTATACGTTATACGTTATACGTTATACGTTATACGTTATACGTTATACGTTATACGTTATACGTTATACGTTATACGTTATACGTTATACGTCATACGTTATACGTTATACGTTATACGTTATACGTTATACGTTATACGTTATACGTTATACGTTATACGTTATACGTTATACGTTATACGTTATACGTTATAAGTTATACGTTATACGTTATACGTTATACGTTATACGTTATACGTTATACGTTATACGTTATCGGTCATACCTTATACGTGATACGTCATACGTTATACGTTATACGTTATACGTTATACGTTATACGTTATACGTTGTACGTTATACGTTATACGTTATACGTTATACGTTATACGTTATACGTTATACGTTATACGTTATACGTTATACGTTATACGTTATACGTTATACGTTATACGTTATACGTTATACGTTATACGTTATACGTTATACGTTATACGTTATACGTTATACGTTATACGTTATACGTTATACGTTATACGTTATCGGTCATACCTTATACGTGATACGTCATACGTTATACGTTATACGTTATACGTTATACCGTATACGTTATACGTTACACGTTATACGTTATACGTTATACGCTATACGTTATACGTTAGTCGTTATACGTTATACGTTATACGTTATACGTTATTCGTTATACGTTATACGTTATACGTTATACGTTATACGTTATACGTTATACGTTATACGTTATACGTTATACGTTATACGTTATACGTTATACGTTATACGTTATACGTTATACGTTATACGTTATACGTTATACGTTATACGTTATACGTCATACGTTATACGTTATACGTTATACGTTATACGTTATACGTTATACGTTATACGTTATACGTTATACGTTATACGTTATACGTTATACGTTATACGTTATACGTTATACGTTATACGTTATACGTTATACGTTATACGTTATACGTTATACGTTATACGTTATACGTAATACGTTATACGTTATACGTTATACGTTATACGTTATACGTTATACGTTATACGTTATACGTTATACGTTATACGTTATACGTTATACGTTATACGTTATACGTTATACGTTATACGTTATACGTTATACGTTATAGGTCATACCTTATACGAGATACGTCATACGTTATACGTTATACGTTATGCGTTATACGTTATGCGTTATACGTTATACGTTATACGTTATACGTTATACGTTATACGTTATACGTTATACGTTATACGTTATACGTTATACGTTATACGTTATACGTTATACGTTATACGTTATACGTTATACGTTATACGTTATACGTTATACGTTACACGTTATACGTCATACGTTATACGTTATAGGTCATACCTTATACGTGATACGTTATACGTTATTCGTTATACGTTATACGTTATACGTTATGCGTTGTACGTTATACGTTATACGTTATACGTTATACGTTATACGTTATACGTTATACGTTATAAGTCACACGTTATACGTTATACATTATACGTTATACGTTATACGTTATACGTTATACGTGATACGTTATACGTTATACATTATACGTTATACGTTATACGTTATACGTTATACGTTATACGTGATACGTTATACGTTATACGTTAACGTTATACGTTATACGTTATACGTTATACGTTATACGCTATACGTTATACGTTATACGTTATAAGTTATACGTTATACGTTATACGTTATACGTTATACGTTATACGTTATACGTTATACGTTATACGTTATACGTTATACGTTATACGTTATACGTTATACGTTATACGTTATGCGTTATACGTTATGCGTTATACGTTATGCGTTATACGTTATGCGTTATACGTTATACGTTATACGTTATACGTTATACGTTATACGTTATACGTTATACGTTATACGTTATACGTTATACGTTATACGTTATACGTTATACGTTATACGTTATACGTTATACGTTATACGTTATACGTTATACGTTATACGTTATACATTATACGTTATACGTTATACGTTATACGTTATACGTGATACGTTATACGTTATACGTTAACGTTATACGTTATACGTTATACGTTATACGTTATACGCTATACGTTATACGTTATACGTTATAAGTTATACGTTATACGTTATACGTTATACGTTATACGTTATACGTTATACGTTATACGTTATACGTTATACGTTATACGTTATACGTTATACGTT
This sequence comes from Ptiloglossa arizonensis, assembly GCF_051014685.1. NCBI lineage: Eukaryota > Metazoa > Arthropoda > Insecta > Hymenoptera > Colletidae > Ptiloglossa > Ptiloglossa arizonensis. Next base: position 388,869 of record NW_027478635.1, read on the forward strand.
ATAGGTTATACCTTATACATTATACGTCACACGTTATACATTATACGTAATACGGTATACGTTATGCGTTATACGCTATACGTTATACGTTATGCGCTATACGTAATACGTAATACGTTATAGGTTATACGTTATACGTTATACGTTATACTTTATACGTTATACGTTATACGTTATACGTTATACGTTATACGTTATACGTTATAGGTCATACCTTATACGTGATACGTCATACGATATACGTTATACGGTATACGTTATACGTTATACTTTATACGTTATACGTTATACGTTATACGTTATACGCTATACGTTATACGTTATACGTTATAAGTTATACGTTATACGTTATACGTTATACGTTATACGTTATACGTTATACATTTTACGTTATACGTTATACGTTATACGTTATACGTTATACGTTATACGTTATACGTTATACGTTATACGTTATACGTTATACGTTATACGTTATACGTTGTACGTTATACGTTATACGTTATACGTTATACGTTATACGTTATACGTTATAAGTTATACGTTATACGTTATACGTTATACGTTATACGTTATACGTTATACGTTATACGTTATCGGTCATACCTTATACGTGATACGTCATACGTTATACGTTATACGTTATACGTTGTACGTTATACGTTATACGTTATACGTTATACGTTATACGTTATACGTTATACGTTATACGTTATACGTTATACGTTATACGTTATACGTTATACGTTATACGTTATACGTTATACGTTATACGTTATACGTTACACGTTATACGTTATACGTTATACGCTATACGTTATACGTTAGTCGTTATACGTTATACGTTATACGTTATACGTTACTCGTTACACGTTATACGTCATACGTTATACGTTATACGTTATACGTTATAGGTCATACCTTATACGTGATACGTTATACGTTATACGTTATACGTTATACGTTATACGTTATGCGTTATACGTTATACGTTATACGTTATACGTTATAGGTCATACCTTATACGTGATACGTTATACGTTATACGTTATACGTTATACGTTATACGTTATGCGTTATACGTTATACGTTATACGTTATTCGTTATACGTTATACGTTATACGTTATACGTTATACGTTATAAGTCACAAGTTATACGTTATACATTATACGTTATACGTTATACGTTATACGTTATACGTGATACGTTATACGTTATACGTTATACGTTATACGTTATACGTGATACGTTATACGTTATACGTTATACGTTATACGTTATACGTTATACGTTATACGTTATACGCTATACGTTATACGTTATACGTTATAAGTTATACGTTATACGTTATACGTTATACGTTATACGTTATACGTTATACGTTATACGTTATACGTTATCGGTCATACCTTATACGTGATACGTCATACGTTATACGTTATACGTTATACGTTATACGTTATACGTTATACGTTATACGTTGTACGTTATACGTTATACGTTATACGTTATACGTTATACGTTATACGTTATACGTTATACGTTATACGTTATACGTTATACGTTATACGTTATACGTTATACGTTATACGTTATACGTTATACGTTATACGTTATACGTTATACGTTATACGTTATACGTTATACGTTATACGTTATACGTTATACGTTATACGTTATCGGTCATACCTTATACGTGATACGTCATACGTTATACGTTATACGTTATACGTTATACCGTATACGTTATACGTTACACGTTATACGTTATACGTTATACGCTATACGTTATACGTTAGTCGTTATACGTTATACGTTATACGTTATACGTTATTCGTTATACGTTATACGTTATACGTTATACGTTATACGTTATACGTTATACGTTATACGTTATACGTTATACGTTATACGTTATACGTTATACGTTATACGTTATACGTTATACGTTATACGTTATACGTTATACGTTATACGTTATACGTTATACGTCATACGTTATACGTTATACGTTATACGTTATACGTTATACGTTATACGTTATACGTTATACGTTATACGTTATACGTTATACGTTATACGTTATACGTTATACGTTATACGTTATACGTTATACGTTATACGTTATACGTTATACGTAATACGTTATACGTTATACGTTATACGTTATACGTTATACGTTATGCGTTATACGTTATACGTTATACGTTATACGTCATACGTTATACGTTATACGTTATACGTTATACGTTATACGTTATACGTTATACGTTATACGCTATACGCTATACGTTATACGTTATACGTTATAAGTTATACGTTATACGTTATACGTTATACGTTATACGTTATACGTTATACGTTATCGGTCATACCTTATACGTGATACGTCATACGTTATACGTTATACGTTATACGTTATACGTTATACGTTATACGTTATACGTTGTACGTTATACGTTATACGTTATACGTTATACGTTATACGTTATACGTTATACGTTATACGTTATACGTTATACGTTATACGTTATACGTTATACGTTATACGTTATACGTTATACGTTATACGTTATACGTTATACGTTATACGTTATCGGTCATACCTTATACGTGATACGTCATACGTTATACGTTATACGTTATACGTTATACCGTATACGTTATACGTTACACGTTATACGTTATACGTTATACGCTATACGTTATACGTTAGTCGTTATACGTTATACGTTATACGTTATACGTTATTCGTTATACGTTATACGTTATACGTTATACGTTATACGTTATACGTTATACGTTATACGTTATACGTTATACGTTATACGTTATACGTTATACGTTATACGTTATACGTTATACGTCATACGTTATACGTTATACGTTATACGTTATACGTTATACGTTATACGTTATACGTTATAGGTCATACCTTATACGAGATACGTCATACGTTATACGTTATACGTTATGCGTTATACGTTATGCGTTATACGTTATACGTTATACGATATACGGTATACGTCATACGTTATAGGTCATACCTTATACGTGATACGTCATACGTTATACGTTATACGTTAAACGTTATACGTTATACGTTATACGTTATACGTTATACGTTATACGTTATACGTTATACGTTATACGTTATACGTTATACGTTATACGTTATACGTTATACGTTATACGTTATACGTTATACGTTATACGTTATACGTTATCGGTCATACCTTATACGTGATACGTCATACGTTATACGTTATACGTTATACGTTATACCGTATACGTTATACGTTACACGTTATACGTTATACGTTATACGCTATACGTTATACGTTAGTCGTTATACGTTATACGTTATACGTTATACGTTATTCGTTATACGTTATACGTTATACGTTATTCGTTAAACGTTATACGTTATACGTTATACGTTATACGTTATACGTTATACGTTATACGTTATACGTTATACGTTATACGTTATACGTTATACGTTATACGTTATACGTTATACGTTATACGTTATACGTTATACGCTATACGTTATACGTTAGTCGTTATACGTTATACGTTATACGTTATACGTTATTCGTTATACGTTATACGTTATACGTTATACGTTATACGTTATACGTTATACGTTATACGTTATACGTTATACGTTATACGTTATACGTTATACGTAATACGTTATACGTTATACGTTATACGTTATACGATATACGATATACGTCATACGTTATAGGTCATACCTTATACGTGATACGTCATACGTTATACGTTATACGTTAAACGTTATACGTTATACGTTATACGTTATACGTTATACGTTATACGTCATACGTTATACGTTATACGTTATACGTTATACGTTATACGTTATACGTTATCGGTCATACCTTATACGTGATACGTCATACGTTATACGTTATACGTTATACGTTATACCGTATACGTTATACGTTACACGTTATACGTTATACGTTATACGCTATACGTTATACGTTAGTCGTTATACGTTATACGTTATACGTTATACGTTATTCGTTATACGTTATACGTTATACGTTATTCGTTATACGTTATACGTTATACGTTATACGTTATACGTTATACGTTATACGTTATACGTTATACGTTATACGTTATACGTTATACGTTATACGTTATACGTTATACGTTATACGTTATACGTTATACGTTATACGTTATACGTTATACGTTATACGTTATACGTTATACGTTATACGTTATACGTTATACGTTATACGTTATACGTTATACGTTATACGTTATACGTTATACGTTATACGTTATACGTTATACGTTATACGTTATACGTTATACGTTACACGTTATACGTCATACGTTATACGTTATAGGTCATACCTTATACGTGATACGTTATACGTTATTCGTTATACGTTATACGTTATACGTTATGCGTTGTACGTTATACGTTATACGTTATACGTTATACGTTATACGTTATACGTTATACGTTATGAGTCACACGTTATACGTTATACATTATACGTTATACGTTATACGTTATACGTTATATGTGATACGTTATACGTTATACATTATACGTTATACGTTATACGTTATACGTTATACGTGATACGTTATACGTTATACGTTAACGTTATACGTTATACGTTATACGTTATACGTTATACGCTATACGTTATACGTTATACGTTATAAGTTATACGTTATACGTTATACGTTATACGTTATACGTTATACGTTATACGTTATACGTTATACGTTATACGTTATACGTTATACGTTATACGTTATACGTTATACGTTATACGTTATACGTTATACGTTATACGTTATGCGTTATACGTTATGCGTTATACGTTATACGTTATACGTTATACGTTATACGTTATACGTTATACGTTATACGTTATACGTTATACGTTATACGTTATACGTTATACGTTATACGTTATACGTTATACGTTATACGTTATACGTTATACGTTATACGTTATACGTTATACGTTATAAGTCACAAGTTATACGTTATACATTATACGTTATACGTTATACGTTATACGTTATACGTTATACGTTATACGTTATACGTTATAGGTTATACCTTATACATTATACGTCACACGTTATACATTATACGTAATACGGTATACGTTATGCGTTATACGCTATACGTTATACGTTATGCGCTATACGTAATACGTAATACGTTATAGGTTATACGTTATACGTTATACGTTATACTTTATACGTTATACGTTATACGTTATACGTTATACGTTATACGTTATACGTTATAGGTCATACCTTATACGTGATACGTCATACGATATACGTTATACGGTATACGTTATACGTTATACTTTATACGTTATACGTTATACGCTATACGTTATACGTTATACGTTATAAGTTATACGTTATACGTTATACGTTATACGTTATACGTTATACGTTATACGTTTTACGTTATACGTTATACGTTATACGTTATACGTTATACGTTATACGTTATACGTTATACGTTATACGTTATACGTTATACGTTATACGTTATACGTTGTACGTTATACGTTGTACGTTATACGTTATACGTTATACGTTATACGTTATACGTTATACGTTATACGTTATACGTTATACGTTATACGTTATACGTTATACGTTATTCGTTATACGTTATACGTTATACGTTATACGTTATAAGTCACAAGTTATACGTTATACATTATACGTTATACGTTATACGTTATACGTTATACGTGATACGTTATACGTTATACGTTATACGTTATACGTTATACGTTATACGTTATACGTTATACGCTATACGTTATACGTTATACGTTATAAGTTAAACGTTATACGTTATACGTTATACGTTATACGTTATACGTTTTACGTTATACGTTATACGTTATACGTTATACGTTATACGTTATACGTTATACGTTATACGTTATACGTTATACGTTATACGTTATACGTTATACGTTATACGTTATACGTTATGCGTTATACGTTATGCGTTATACGTTATACGTTATACGTTATACGTTATACGTTATACGTTATACGTTATACGTTATACGTTATACGTTATACGTTATACGTTATACGTTATACGTTACTCGTTACACGTTATACGTCATACGTTATACGTTATACGTTATACGTTATAGGTCATACCTTATACGTGATACGTTATACGTTATACGTTATACGTTATACGTTATACGTTATGCGTTATACGTTATACGTTATACGTTATACGTTATACGTTATACGTTACACGTTATACGTTATAAGTCACACGTTATACGTTATACGTTATACGTTATACGTTATACGTTATACGTTATACGTGATACGTTATACGTTATACGTTATACGTTATACGTTATACGTTATACGTTATACGTTATACGTTATCGGTCATACCTTATACGTGATACGTCATACGTTATACGTTATACGTTATACGTTATACGTTATACGTTATACGTTATACGTTGTACGTTATACGTTATACGTTATACGTTATACGTTATACGTTATACGTTATACGTTATACGTTATACGTTATACGTTACACGTTATACGTTATACGTTATACGCAATACGTTATACGTTAGTCGTTATACGTTATACGTTATACGTTATACGTTACTCGTTACACGTTATACGTCATACGTTATACGTTATACGTTATACGTTATAGGTCATACCTTATACGTGATACGTTATACGTTATACGTTATACGTTATACGTTATACGTTATACGTTATGCGTTATACGTTATACGTTATACGTTATACGTTATAGGTCATACCTTATACGTGATACGTTATACGTTATACGTTATACGTTATACGTTATACGTTATGCGTTATACGTTATACGTTATACGTTATTCGTTATACGTTATACGTTATACGTTATACGTTATACGTTACAAGTCACAAGTTATACGTTATACATTATACGTTATACGTTATACGTTATACGTTATACGTGATACGTTATACGTTATACGTTATACGTTATACGTTATACGTGATACGTTATACGTTATACGTTATACGTTATACGTTATACGTTATACGTTATACGTTATACGCTATACGTTATACGTTATACGTTATAAGTTATACGTTATACGTTATACGTTATACGTTATACGTTATACGTTATACGTTATCGGTCATACCTTATACGTGATACGTCATACGTTATACGTTATACGTTATACGTTATACGTTATACGTTATACGTTATACGTTGTACGTTATACGTTATACGTTATACGTTATACGTTATACGTTATACGTTATACGTTATACGTTATACGTTATACGTTATACGTTATACGTTATACGTTATACGTTATACGTTATACGTTATACGTTATACGTTATACGTTATACGTTATACGTTATACGTTATACGTTATACGTTATACGTTATACGTTATACGTTATCGGTCATACCTTATACGTGATACGTCATACGTTATACGTTATACGTTATACGTTATACCGTATACGTTATACGTTACACGTTATACGTTATACGTTATACGCTATACGTTATACGTTAGTCGTTATACGTTATACGTTATACGTTATACGTTATTCGTTATACGTTATACGTTATACGTTATACGTTATACGTTATACGTTATACGTTATACGTTATACGTTATACGTTATACGTTATACGTTATACGTTATACGTTATACGTTATACGTTATACGTTATACGTTATACGTTATACGTTATACGTTATACGTTATACGTTATACGTCATACGTTATACGTTATACGTTATACGTTATACGTTATACGTTATACGTTATACGTTATACGTTATACGTTATACGTTATACGTTATACGTTATACGTTATACGTTATACGTTATACGTTATACGTTATACGTTATACGTTATACGTTATACGTTATACGTTATACGTTATACGTAATACGTTATACGTTATACGTTATACGTTATACGTTATACGTTATACGTTATACGTTATACGTTATACGTTATACGTTATACGTTATACGTTATACGTTATACGTTATACGTTATACGTTATACGTTATAGGTCATACCTTATACGAGATACGTCATACGTTATACGTTATACGTTATGCGTTATACGTTATGCGTTATACGTTATACGTTATACGATATACGATATACGTCATACGTTATAGGTCATACCTTATACGTGATACGTCATACGTTATACGTTATACGTTAAACGTTATACGTTATACGTTATACGTTATACGTTATACGTTATACGTTATACGTTATACGTTATACGTTATACGTTATACCGTATACGTTATACGTTACACGTTATACGTTATACGTTATACGCTATACGTTATACGTTAGTCGTTATACGTTATACGTTATACGTTATACGTTATTCGTTATACGTTATACGTTATACGTTATTCGTTATACGTTATACGTTATACGTTATACGTTATACGTTATACGTTATACGTTATACGTTATACGTTATACGTTATACGTTATACGTTATACGTTATACGTTATACGTTATACGTTATACGTTATACGTTATACGTTATACGTTATACGTTATACGTTATACGTTATACGTTATACGTTATACGTTATACGTTATACGTTATACGTTATACGTTATACGTTATACGTTATACGTTACACGTTATACGTCATACGTTATACGTTATAGGTCATACCTTATACGTGATACGTTATACGTTATTCGTTATACGTTATACGTTATACGTTATGCGTTGTACGTTATACGTTATACGTTATACGTTATACGTTATACGTTATACGTTATACGTTATACGTTATTCGTTATACGTTATACGTTATACGTTATACGTTATAAGTCACAAGTTATACGTTATACATTATACGTTATACGTTATACGTTATACGTTATACATGATACGTTATACGTTATACGTTATACGTTATACGTTATACGTTATACGTTATACGTTATACGCTATACGTTATACGTTATACGTTATAAGTTAAACGTTATACGTTATACGTTATACGTTATACGTTATACGTTTTACGTTATACGTTATACGTTATACGTTATACGTTATACGTTATACGTTATACGTTATACGTTATACGTTATACGTTATACGTTATACGTTATACGTTATACGTTATACGTTATGCGTTATACGTTATGCGTTATACGTTATACGTTATACGTTATACGTTATACGTTATACGTTATACGTTATACGTTATACGTTATACGTTATACGTTATACGTTATACGTTACTCGTTACACGTTATACGTCATACGTTATACGTTATACGTTATACGTTATAGGTCATACCTTATACGTGATACGTTATACGTTATACGTTATACGTTATACGTTATACGTTATGCGTTATACGTTATACGTTATACGTTATACGTTATACGTTATACGTTATACGTTATACGTTATACGTTATACGTTATACGTTATACGTTACACGTTATACGTTATACGTTATACGTTATACGTGATACGTTATACGTTATACGTTATACGTTATACGTTATACGTTATACGTTATACGTTATACGTTATCGGTCATACCTTATACGTGATACGTCATACGTTATACGTTATACGTTATACGTTATACGTTATACGTTATACGTTATACGTTGTACGTTATACGTTATACGTTATACGTTATACGTTATACGTTATACGTTATACGTTATACGTTATACGTTATACGTTACACGTTATACGTTATACGTTATACGCTATACGTTATACGTTAGTCGTTATACGTTATACGTTATACGTTATACGTTACTCGTTACACGTTATACGTCATACGTTATACGTTATACGTTATACGTTATAGGTCATACCTTATACGTGATACGTTATACGTTATACGTTATACGTTATACGTTATACGTTATGCGTTATACGTTATACGTTATACGTTATACGTTATAGGTCATACCTTATACGTGATACGTTATACGTTATACGTTATACGTTATACGTTATACGTTATGCGTTATACGTTATACGTTATACGTTATTCGTTATACGTTATACGTTATACGTTATACGTTATACGTTACAAGTCACAAGTTATACGTTATACGTTATACGTTATACGTTATACGTTATACGTTATACGTTATACGTTATACGTTATACGTTATACGTTATCGGTCATACCTTATACGTGATACGTCATACGTTATACGTTATACGTTTACGTTATACCGTATACGTTACACGTTACACGTTATACGTTATACGTTATACGCTATACGTTATACGTTAGTCGTTATACGTTATACGTTATACGTTATACGTTATTCGTTATACGTTATACGTTATACGTTATACGTTATACGTTATACGTTATACGTTATACGTTATACGTTATACGTTATACGTTATACGTTATACGTTATACGTTATACGTTATACGTTATACGTTATACGTTATACGTTATACGTTATACGTTATACGTCATACGTTATACGTTATACGTTATACGTTATACGTTATACGTTATACGTTATACGTTATACGTTATACGTTATACGTTATACGTTATACGTTATACGTTATACGTTATACGTTATACGTTATACGTTATACGTTATACGTTATACGTTATACGTTATACGTTATACGTAATACGTTATACGTTATACGTTATACGTTATACGTTATACGTTATACGTTATACGTTATACGTTATACGTTATACGTTATACGTTATACGTTATACGTTATACGTTATACGTTATACGTTATACGTTATACGTTATAGGTCATACCTTATACGAGATACGTCATACGTTATACGTTATACGTTATGCGTTATACGTTATGCGTTATACGTTATACGTTATACGATATACGATATACGTCATACGTTATAGGTCATACCTTATACGTGATACGTCATACGTTATACGTTATACGTTAAACGTTATACGTTATACGTTATACGTTATACGTTATACGTTATACGTTATACGTTATACGTTATACGTTATACGTTATACGTTATACGTTATACGTTATACGTTATACGTTATCGGTCATACCTTATACGTGATACGTCATACGTTATACGTTATACGTTATACGTTATACCGTATACGTTATACGTTACACGTTATACGTTATACGTTATACGCTATACGTTATACGTTAGTCGTTATACGTTATACGTTATACGTTATACGTTATTCGTTATACGTTATACGTTATACGTTATTCGTTATACGTTATACGTTATACGTTATACGTTATACGTTATACGTTATACGTTATACGTTATACGTTATACGTTATACGTTATACGTTATACGTTATACGTTATACGTTATACGTTATACGTTATACGTTATACGTTATACGTTATACGTTATACGTTATACGTTATACGTTATACGTTATACGTTATACGTTATACGTTATACGTTATACGTTATACGTTATACGTTACACGTTATACGTCATACGTTATACGTTATAGGTCATACCTTATACGTGATACGTTATACGTTATTCGTTATACGTTATACGTTATACGTTATGCGTTGTACGTTATACGTTATACGTTATACGTTATACGTTATACGTTATACGTTATACGTTATACGTTATTCGTTATACGTTATACGTTATACGTTATACGTTATAAGTCACAAGTTATACGTTATACATTATACGTTATACGTTATACGTTATACGTTATACGTGATACGTTATACGTTATACGTTATACGTTATACGTTATACGTTATACGTTATACGTTATACGCTATACGTTATACGTTATACGTTATAAGTTAAACGTTATACGTTATACGTTATACGTTATACGTTATACGTTTTACGTTATACGTTATACGTTATACGTTATACGTTATACGTTATACGTTATACGTTATACGTTATACGTTATACGTTATACGTTATACGTTATACGTTATACGTTATACGTTATACGTTATGCGTTATACGTTATGCGTTATACGTTATACGTTATACGTTATACGTTATACGTTATACGTTATACGTTATACGTTATACGTTATACGTTATACGTTATACGTTATACGTTATACGTTACTCGTTACACGTTATACGTCATACGTTATACGTTATACGTTATACGTTATAGGTCATACCTTATACGTGATACGTTATACGTTATACGTTATACGTTATACGTTATACGTTATGCGTTATACGTTATACGTTATACGTTATACGTTATACGTTATACGTTATACGTTATACGTTATAAGTCACACGTTATACGTTATACGTTATACGTTATACGTTATACGTTATACGTTATACGTGATACGTTATACGTTATACGTTATACGTTATACGTTATACGTTATACGTTATCGGTCATACCTTATACGTGATACGTCATACGTTATACGTTATACGTTATACGTTATACGTTATACGTTATACGTTATACGTTGTACGTTATACGTTATACGTTATACGTTATACGTTATACGTTATACGTTATACGTTATACGTTATACGTTATACGTTACACGTTATACGTTATACGTTATACGCTATACGTTATACGTTAGTCGTTATACGTTATACGTTATACGTTATACGTTACTCGTTACACGTTATACGTCATACGTTATACGTTATACGTTATACGTTATAGGTCATACCTTATACGTGATACGTTATACGTTATACGTTATACGTTATACGTTATACGTTATGCGTTATACGTTATACGTTATACGTTATACGTTATAGGTCATACCTTATACGTGATACGTTATACGTTATACGTTATACGTTATACGTTATACGTTATGCGTTATACGTTATACGTTATACGTTATTCGTTATACGTTATACGTTATACGTTATACGTTATACGTTACAAGTCACAAGTTATACGTTATACATTATACGTTATACGTTATACGTTATACGTTATACGTGATACGTTATACGTTATACGTTATACGTTATACGTTATACGTGATACGTTATACGTTATACGTTATACGTTATACGTTATACGTTATACGTTATACGTTATACGCTATACGTTATACGTTATACGTTATAAGTTATACGTTATACGTTATACGTTATACGTTATACGTTATACGTTATACGTTATACGTTATCGGTCATACCTTATACGTGATACGTCATACGTTATACGTTATACGTTATACGTTATACGTTATACGTTATACGTTATACGTTGTACGTTATACGTTATACGTTATACGTTATACGTTATACGTTATACGTTATACGTTATACGTTATACGTTATACGTTATACGTTATTCGTTATACCGTATACGTTATACGTTACACGTTATACGTTATACGTTATACGCTATACGTTATACGTTAGTCGTTATACGTTATACGTTATACGTTATACGTTATTCGTTATACGTTATACGTTATACGTTATACGTTATACGTTATACGTTATACGTTATACGTTATACGTTATACGTTATACGTTATACGTTATACGTTATACGTTATACGTTATACGTTATACGTTATACGTTATACGTTATACGTTATACGTCATACGTTATACGTTATACGTTATACGTTATACGTTATACGTTATACGTTATACGTTATACGTTATACGTTATACGTTATACGTTATACGTTATACGTTATACGTTATACGTTATACGTTATACGTTATACGTTATACGTTATACGTTATACGTTATACGTTATACGTAATACGTTATACGTTATACGTTATACGTTATACGTTATACGTTATACGTTATACGTTATACGTTATACGTTATACGTTATACGTTATACGTTATACGTTATACGTTATACGTTATACGTTATACGTTATACGTTATAGGTCATACCTTATAGGTCATACCTTATACGAGATACGTCATACGTTATACGTTATACGTTATGCGTTATACGTTATGCGTTATACGTTATACGTTATACGATATACGATATACGTCATACGTTATAGGTCATACCTTATACGTGATACGTCATACGTTATACGTTATACGTTAAACGTTATACGTTATACGTTATACGTTATACGTTATACGTTATACGTTATACGTTATACGTTATACGTTATACGTTATACGTTATACGTTATACGTTATACGTTATACGTTATCGGTCATACCTTATACGTGATACGTCATACGTTATACGTTATACGTTATACGTTATACCGTATACGTTATACGTTACACGTTATACGTTATACGTTATACGCTATACGTTATACGTTAGTCGTTATACGTTATACGTTATACGTTATACGTTATTCGTTATACGTTATACGTTATACGTTATTCGTTATACGATATACGTTATACGTTATACGTTATACGTTATACGTTATACGTTATACGTTATACGTTATACGTTATACGTTATACGTTATACGTTATACGTTATACGTTATACGTTATACGTTATACGTTATACGTTATACGTTATACGTTATACGTTATACGTTATACGTTATACGTTATACGTTATACGTTATACGTTATACGTTATACGTTATACGTTATACGTTACACGTTATACGTCATACGTTATACGTTATAGGTCATACCTTATACGTGATACGTTATACGTTATTCGTTATACGTTATACGTTATACGTTATGCGTTGTACGTTATACGTTATACGTTATACGTTATACGTTATACGTTATACGTTATACGTTATACGTTATAAGTCACACGTTATACGTTATACATTATACGTTATACGTTATACGTTATACGTTATACGTGATACGTTATACGTTATACATTATACGTTATACGTTATACGTTATACGTTATACGTGATACGTTATACGTTATACGTTATACGTTATACGTTATACGTTATACGTTATACGTTATACGTTATACGTTATACGTTATACGTTATACGTTATACGTTATACGTTATACGTTATACGTTATACGTTATACGTTATACGTTATACGTTATACGTTATACGTTATACGTTATACGTTATACGTTATACGTTATACGTTATACATTATACGTTATACGTTATACGTTATACGTTATACGTTATACGTTATGCGTTATACGTTATGCGTTATACGTTATACGTTATACGTTATACGTTATACGTTATACGTTATACGTTATACGTTATACGTTATACGTTATACGTTATACGTTATACGTTATACGTTATACGTTATACGTTATACGTTATACGTTATACGTTATACGTTATACGTTATACGTTACTCGTTACACGTTATACGTCATACGTTATACGTTATACGTTATACGTTATAGGTCATACCTTATACGTGATACGTTATACGTTATACGTTATACGTTATACGTTATACGTTATGCGTTATACGTTATACGTTATACGTTATACGTTATACGTTATACGTTATACGTTCTACGTTATACGTTACACGTTACACGTTAAACGTTGTACGTTATACGTTATACCTTATACGTTATACGTTATACGTTATACGTTATGCGTTATACGTTATACGTTATACGTTATACGTTATACGTTATACGTTATACGTTATCGGTCATACCTTATACGTGATACGTCATACGTTATACATTATACGTTATACGTTATACGTTATACGTTATACGTTATACGTTATACGTTGTACGTTATACGTTATACGTTATACGTTATACGTTATACGTTATACGTTATACGTTATACGTTATACGTTATACGTTATACGTTATACGTTATCGGTCATACCTTATACGTGATACGTCATACGTTATACGTTATACGTTATACGTTATACCGTATACGTTATACGTTACACGTTATACGTTATACGTTATACGCTATACGTTATACGTTAGTCGTTATACGTTATACGTTATACGTTATACGTTATTCGTTATACGTTATACGTTATACGTTATACGTTATACGTTATACGTTATACGTTATACGTTATACGTTATACGTTATACGTTATACGTTATACGTTATACGTTATACGTTATACGTTATACGTTATACGTTATACGTTATACGTTATACGTTATACGTTATACGTTATACGTTATACGTTATACGTTATACGTTATACGTTATACGTTATACGTTATACGTTATACGTTATACGTTATACGTTATACGTTATACGTTATACGTTATACGTTATAGGTTATACCTTATACATTATACGTCACACGTTATACATTATACGTAATACGGTATACGTTATGCGTTATACGCAATACGTTATACGTTATGCGCTATACGTTATACGTTATACGTTATACGTTATACGTTATACGTTATACGTTATACGTTATACGTTATACGTTATACGTTATACGTTATTCGTTATACGTTTTACGTTATACGTTATACGTTATACGTTATACGTTATACGTTATACGTTATACGTTATACGCTATACGTTATACGTTATACGTTATACGTTATACGTTATACGTAATACGTTATACGTTATACGTTATAGGTTATACATTATACATTATACGTCACACGTTATACGTTATACGTAATACGGTATACGTTAAGCGTTACACGTTATACGTTATACGTTATACGTTATACGTTATACGTTATACGTTATACGTTATACGTAATACGTTATAAGTTATACGTTATACGTTATACGTTATACGTTATACGTTATACGTTATACGTTATACGTTATACGTTATACGTTATACGTTATACGTTATACGTTATACGTTATACGTTATACGTTATACGTTATACGTTATACGTTATACGTTATACGTTATACGTTTTACGTATTACGTTATACGTTATACGTTATACGTTATACGTTTTTCGTTATACGTTTTACGTTATACGTTATACGTTATACGTTATACGTTATACGTTATACGTTATACGTTATACGCTATACGTTATACGTTATACGTTATACGTTATACGTTATACGTAATACGTTATACGTTATACGTTATAGGTTATACCTTATACATTATACGTCACACGTTATACGTTATACGTAATACGGTATACGTTATGCGTTACACGTTATACGTTATACGTTATACGTTATACGTTATACGTTATACGTTATACGTTATACGTTATACGTTATACGTTATACGTTATACGTTATACGTTATAAGTTATACGTTATACGTTATACGTTATACGTTATACGTTATACGTTTTACGTTATACGTTATACGGTATACGTTATACGTTATACGTTATACGTTATAGGTTATACCTTATACATTATACGTCACACGTTATACATTATACGTAATACGGTATACGTTATGCGTTATACGCTATACGTTATACGTTATGCGCTATACGTAATACGTTATACGTTATAGGTTATTCGTTATACGTTATACGTTATACGTTATACGTTATACGTTATACGTCATACGTTATACGTTATACGTTATACGTTATACGGTATACGTTATGCGTTATACGCTATACGTTATGCGTTATAGGATATACGTCATGCGTTATATGATATACGTTATACGTTATACGTTATACGTTATACGTTATACGTTATACGTTATACGTTATACGTTATACGTTATACGTTATACGTTATACGTTATACGTTATACATTATACGTTATACGTTATACGTTATACGTTATACGTGATACGTTATACGTTATACGTTAACGTTATACGTTATACGTTATACGATATACGTTATACGCTATACGTTATACGTTATACGTTATAAGTTATACGTTATACGTTATACGTTATACGTTATACGTTATACGTTATACGTTATACGTTATACGTTATACGTTATACGTTATACGCTATACGTTATACGTTATACGTTATACGTTATACGTTATACGTAATACGTTATACGTTATACGTTATAGGTTATACCTTATACATTATACGTCACACGTTATACGTTATACGTAATACGGTATACGTTATGCGTTACTCGTTACACGTTATACGTCATACGTTATACGTTATACGTTATACGTTATAGGTCATACCTTATACGTGATACGTTATACGTTATACGTTATACGTTATACGTTATACGTTATGCGTTATACGTTATACGTTATACGTTATACGTTATACGTTATACGTTATACGTTATACGTTATACGTTATAAGTCACACGTTATACGTTATACATTATACGTTATACGTTATACGTTATACGTTATACGTGATACGTTATACGTTATACGTTATACGTTATACGGTATACGTTATGCGTTATACGCTATACGTTATGCGTTATAGGATATACGTCATGCGTTATAGGATATACGTTATACGTTATACGTTATACGTTATACGTTATACGTTATACGTTATACGTTATACGTTATACGTTATACGTTATACGTTATACGTTATACGTTATACGTTATACGTTATACGTTATACGTTATACGTTATACGTTATACGTTATACGTTATACGTTTTACGTATTACGTTATACGTTATACGTTATACGTTATACGTTATTCGTTATACGTTTTACGTTATACGTTATACGTTATACGTTATACGTTATACGTTATACGTTATACGTTATACGCTATACGTTATACGTTATACGTTATACGTTATACGTTGTACGTAATACGTTATACGTTATACGTTATAGGTTATACCTTATACATTATACGTCACACGTTATACGTTATACGTAATACGGTATACGTTATGCGTTACACGTTATACGTTATACGTTATACGTTATACGTTATGCGTTATACGTTATACGTTATACGTTATACGTTATACGTTATACGTTATAAGTTATACGTTATACGTTATACGTTATACGTTATACGTTATACGTTATACGTTATACGTTATACGTTATACGTTATACGTTATACGTTATACGTTATACGTTATACGTTATACGTTATACGTTATACGTTATACGTTATACGTTATACGTTATACGTTATACGTTATACGTTATACGTTATAGGTTATACCTTATACATTATACGTCACACGTTATACATTATACGTAATACGGTATACGTTATGCGTTATACGCTATACGTTATACGTTATGCGCTATACGTTATACGTTATACGTTATACGTTATACGTTATACGTTATACGTTATACGTTATACGTTATACGTTATACGTTATACGTTATACGTTATACGTTATACGTTATACGTTATACGTTATACGTTATACGTTATACGTTATACGTTATACGTTATACGTTATACGTTATACGTTATACGTTATACGTTATACGTTATACGTTATACGTTATACGTTATACGTTATACGTTATACGTTATACGTTATACGTTATACGTTATACGTTATACGTTATACGTTATAGGTCATACCTTATACGAGATACGTCATACGTTATACGTTATACGTTATGCGTTATACGTTATGCGTTATACGTTATACGTTATACGATATACGATATACGTCATACGTTATAGGTCATACCTTATACGTGATACGTCATACGTTATACGTTATACGTTAAACGTTATACGTTATACGTTATACGTTATACGTTATACGTTATACGTTATACGTTATACGTTATACGTTATACGTTATACGTTATACGTTATACGTTATACGTTATACGTTATACGTTATACGTTATACGTTATACGTTATACGTTATACGTAATACGGTATACGTTATGCGTTATACGCTATACGTTATACGTTAAACGTTGTACGTTATACGTTATACGTTATACGTTATACATTATACGTTATACGTTATACGTTATACGTTATACGTTATACGTTATACGTTATACGTTATCGGTCATACCTTATACGTGATACGTCATACGTTATACGTTATACGTTATACGTTATACCGTATACGTTATACGTTATACGTTATACGTTATACGTTATACGTTATACGTTATACGTTATACGTTATACGTTATACGTTATACGTTATACGTTATACGTTATACGTTATACGTTATACGTTATACGTTATACGTTATACGTTATACGTTATACGTTATACGTTATACGTTATACGTTATACGTTATACGTAATACGGTATACGTTATGCGTTACACGTTATACGTTATACGTTATACGTTATACGTTATGCGTTATACGTTATACGTTATACGTTATACGTTATACGTTATACGTTATAAGTTATACGTTATACGTTATACGTTATACGTTATACGTTATACGTTATACGTTATACGTTATACGTTATACGTTATACGTTATACGTTATACGTTATACGTTATACGTTATACGTTATACGTTATACGTTATACGTTATACGTTATACGTTATACGTTATACGTTATACGTTATACGTTATACGTTATACGTTATAGGTTATACCTTATACATTATACGTCACACGTTATACATTATACGTAATACGGTATACGTTATGCGTTATACGCTATACGTTATACGTTATGCGCTATACGTTATACGTTATACGTTATACGTTATACGTTATACGTTATACGTTATACGTTATACGTTATACGTTATACGTTATACGTTATACGTTATACGTTATACGTTATACGTTATACGTTATACGTTATACGTTATACGTTATACGTTATACGTTATACGTTATACGTTATACGTTATACGTTATACGTTATACGTTATACGTTATACGTTATACGTTATACGTTATACGTTATACGTTATACGTTATACGTTATACGTTATACGTTATACGTTATACGTTATACGTTATAGGTCATACCTTATACGAGATACGTCATACGTTATACGTTATACGTTATGCGTTATACGTTATGCGTTATACGTTATACGTTATACGATATACGATATACGTCATACGTTATAGGTCATACCTTATACGTGATACGTCATACGTTATACGTTATACGTTAAACGTTATACGTTATACGTTATACGTTATACGTTATACGTTATACGTTATACGTTATACGTTATACGTTATACGTTATACGTTATACGTTATACGTTATACGTTATACGTTATACGTTATACGTTATACGTTATACGTTATACGTTATACGTAATACGGTATACGTTATGCGTTATACGCTATACGTTATACGTTAAACGTTGTACGTTATACGTTATACGTTATACGTTATACATTATACGTTATACGTTATACGTTATACGTTATACGTTATACGTTATACGTTATACGTTATCGGTCATACCTTATACGTGATACGTCATACGTTATACGTTATACGTTATACGTTATACGTTATACGTTATACGTTATACGTTATACGTTATACGTTATCGGTCATACCTTATTCGTGATACGTCATACGTTATACGTTATACGTTATACGTTATACCGTATACGTTATACGTTACACGTTATACGTTATACGTTATACGCTATACGTTATACGTTAGTCGTTATACGTTATACGTTATACGTTATACGTTATTCGTTATACGTTATACGTTATACGTTATACGTTATACGTTATACGTTATACGTTATACGTTATACGTTATACGTTATACGTTATACGTTATACGTTATACGTTATACGTTATACGTTATACGTTATACGTTATACGTTATACGTTATACGTTATACGTTATACGTTATACGTTATACGTTATACGTTATACGTTATACGTTATACGTTATACGTTATACGTTATACGTTATACGTTATACGTTATACGTTATACGTTATACGTTATACGTTATAGGTTATACCTTATACATTATACGTCACACGTTATACATTATACGTAATACGGTATACGTTATGCGTTATACGCAATACGTTATACGTTATGCGCTATACGTTATACGTTATACGTTATACGTTATACGTTATACGTTATACGTTATACGTTATACGTTATACGTTATACGTTATACGTTATTCGTTATACGTTTTACGTTATACGTTATACGTTATACGTTATACGTTATACGTTATACGTTATACGTTATACGCTATACGTTATACGTTATACGTTATACGTTATACGTTATACGTAATACGTTATACGTTATACGTTATAGGTTATACATTATACATTATACGTCACACGTTATACGTTATACGTAATACGGTATACGTTATGCGTTACACGTTATACGTTATACGTTATACGTTATACGTTATACGTTATACGTTATACGTTATACGTAATACGTTATAAGTTATACGTTATACGTTATACGTTATACGTTATACGTTATACGTTATACGTTATACGTTATACGTTATACGTTATACGTTATACGTTATACGTTATACGTTATACGTTATACGTTATACGTTATACGTTATACGTTATACGTTATACGTTATACGTTTTACGTATTACGTTATACGTTATACGTTATACGTTATACGTTTTTCGTTATACGTTTTACGTTATACGTTATTCGTTATACGTTATACGTTATACGTTATACGTTATACGTTATACGCTATACGTTATACGTTATACGTTATACGTTATACGTTATACGTAATACGTTATACGTTATACGTTATAGGTTATACCTTATACATTATACGTCACACGTTATACGTTATACGTAATACGGTATACGTTATGCGTTACACGTTATACGTTATACGTTATACGTTATACGTTATACGTTATACGTTATACGTTATACGTTATACGTTATACGTTATACGTTATACGTTATACGTTATAAGTTATACGTTATACGTTATACGTTATACATTATACGTTATACGTTTTACGTTATACGTTATACGGTATACGTTATACGTTATACGTTATACGTTATAGGTTATACCTTATACATTATACGTCACACGTTATACATTATACGTAATACGGTATACGTTATGCGTTATACGCTATACGTTATACGTTATGCGCTATACGTAATACGTTATACGTTATAGGTTATTCGTTATACGTTATACGTTATACGTTATACGTTATACGTTATACGTCATACGTTATACGTTATACGTTATACGTTATACGGTATACGTTATGCGTTATACGCTATACGTTATGCGTTATAGGATATACGTCATGCGTTATATGATATACGTTATACGTTATACGTTATACGTTATACGTTATACGTTATACGTTATACGTTATACGTTATACGTTATACGTTATACGTTATACGTTATACGTTATACATTATACGTTATACGTTATACGTTATACGTTATACGTGATACGTTATACGTTATACGTTAACGTTATACGTTATACGTTATACGATATACGTTATACGCTATACGTTATACGTTATACGTTATAAGTTATACGTTATACGTTATACGTTATACGTTATACGTTATACGTTATACGTTATACGTTATACGTTATACGTTATACGTTATACGCTATACGTTATACGTTATACGTTATACGTTATACGTTATACGTAATACGTTATACGTTATACGTTATAGGTTATACCTTATACATTATACGTCACACGTTATACGTTATACGTAATACGGTATACGTTATGCGTTACTCGTTACACGTTATACGTCATACGTTATACGTTATACGTTATACGTTATAGGTCATACCTTATACGTGATACGTTATACGTTATACGTTATACGTTATACGTTATACGTTATGCGTTATACGTTATACGTTATACGTTATACGTTATACGTTATACGTTATACGTTATACGTTATACGTTATAAGTCACACGTTATACGTTATACATTATACGTTATACGTTATACGTTATACGTTATACGTGATACGTTATACGTTATACGTTATACGTTATACGGTATACGTTATGCGTTATACGCTATACGTTATGCGTTATAGGATATACGTCATGCGTTATAGGATATACGTTATACGTTATACGTTATACGTTATACGTTATACGTTATACGTTATACGTTATACGTTATACGTTATACGTTATACGTTATACGTTATACGTTATACGTTATACGTTATACGTTATACGTTATACGTTATACGTTATACGTTTTACGTATTACGTTATACGTTATACGTTATACGTTATACGTTATTCGTTATACGTTTTACGTTATACGTTATACGTTATACGTTATACGTTATACGTTATACGTTATACGTTATACGCTATACGTTATACGTTATACGTTATACGTTATACGTTGTACGTAATACGTTATACGTTATACGTTATAGGTTATACCTTATACATTATACGTCACACGTTATACGTTATACGTAATACGGTATACGTTATGCGTTACACGTTATACGTTATACGTTATACGTTATACGTTATGCGTTATACGTTATACGTTATACGTTATACGTTATACGTTATACGTTATAAGTTATACGTTATACGTTATACGTTATACGTTATACGTTATACGTTATACGTTATACGTTATACGTTATACGTTATACGTTATACGTTATACGTTATACGTTATACGTTATACGTTATACGTTATACGTTATACGTTATACGTTATACGTTATACGTTATACGTTATACGTTATACGTTATACGTTATACGTTATAGGTTATACCTTATACATTATACGTCACACGTTATACATTATACGTAATACGGTATACGTTATGCGTTATACGCTATACGTTATACGTTATGCGCTATACGTTATACGTTATACGTTATACGTTATACGTTATACGTTATACGTTATACGTTATACGTTATACGTTATACGTTATACGTTATACGTTATACGTTATACGTTATACGTTATACGTTATACGTTATACGTTATACGTTATACGTTATACGTTATACGTTATACGTTATACGTTATACGTTATACGTTATACGTTATACGTTATACGTTATACGTTATACGTTATACGTTATACGTTATACGTTATACGTTATACGTTATACGTTATACGTTATACGTTATAGGTCATACCTTATACGAGATACGTCATACGTTATACGTTATACGTTATGCGTTATACGTTATGCGTTATACGTTATACGTTATACGATATACGATATACGTCATACGTTATAGGTCATACCTTATACGTGATACGTCATACGTTATACGTTATACGTTAAACGTTATACGTTATACGTTATACGTTATACGTTATACGTTATACGTTATACGTTATACGTTATACGTTATACGTTATACGTTATACGTTATACGTTATACGTTATACGTTATACGTTATACGTTATACGTTATACGTTATACGTTATACGTTATACGTAATACGGTATACGTTATGCGTTATACGCTATACGTTATACGTTAAACGTTGTACGTTATACGTTATACGTTATACGTTATACATTATACGTTATACGTTATACGTTATACGTTATACGTTATACGTTATACGTTATACGTTATCGGTCATACCTTATACGTGATACGTCATACGTTATACGTTATACGTTATACGTTATACCGTATACGTTATACGTTATACGTTATACGTTATACGTTATACGTTATACGTTATACGTTATACGTTATACGTTATACGTTATACGTTATACGTTATACGTTATACGTTATACGTTATACGTTATACGTTATACGTTATACGTTATACGTTATACGTTATACGTTATACGTTATACGTTATACGTTATACGTTATACGTTATACGTTATACGTTATACGTTATACGTTATACGTTATACGTTATACGTTATACGTTATACGTTATACGTTACACGTTATACGTTACACGTTATACGTCATACGTCATACGTTATACGTTATACGTTATACGTTATACGTTATACGTTGTACGTTATACGTTGTACGTTATACGTTGTACGTTATACGTTATACGTTATACGTTATACGTTATACGTTATACGTTATACGTTATACGTTATACGTTATACGTTTTAGGTCATACCTTATACGTGATACGTCACACGTTGTAAGTTATACGTTATACGTTATACGTTATACGTTATACGTTATACGTTATACGTTATACGTTATACGTTATACGTTATACGTTATACGTTATACGTTATACGTTATACGTTATACGTTATACGTTATACGTTATACGTTATACGTTATACGTTATACGTTATACGTTATACGTTATACGTTATACGTTATACGTTATACGTTATACGTTATACGTTATACGTTATACGTTATACGTTATACGTTATACGTTATACGTTATACGTTATACGTTATACGTTATACGTTATACGTTATACGTTATACGTTATACGTTATACGTTATACGTTATACGTTATACGTTATACGTTATACGTTATACGTTATACGTTATCGGTCATACCTCATACGTGATACGTCATACGTTATACGTTATACGTTATACGTTATACCGTATACGTTATACGTTACACGTTATACGTTATACGTTATACGCTATACGTTATACGTTAGTCGTTATACGTTATACGTTATACGTTATACGTTATTCGTTATACGTTATACGTTATACGTTATACGTTATACGTTATACGTTATACGTTATACGTTATACGTTATACGTTACACGTTATACGTTATACGTTATACGTTATACGTTATACGTTATACGTTATACGTTATACGTTATACGTTATACGTTATACGTTATACGTTATACGTTATACGTTATACGTTATACGTTATACGTTATACGTTATACGTTATACGTTATACGTTATACGTTATACGTTATACGTTATACGTTATACGTTATACGTTATACGTTATACGTTATACGTTATACGTTATACGTTATACGTTATACGTTACACGTTATACGTCATACGTCATACGTTATACGTTATACGTTATACGTTGTACGTTATACGTTGTACGTTATACGTTGTACGTTATACGTTATACGTTATACGTTGTACGTTATACGTTATACGTTATACGTTATACGTTATACGTTATACGTTATACGTTATACGTTATACGTTATACGATTTAGGTCATACCTTATACGTGATACGTCACACGTTGTAAGTTATACGTTATACGTTATACGTTATACGTTATACGTTATACGTTATACGTTATACGTTATACGTTATACGTTATACGTTATACGTTATACGTTATACGTTATACGTTATACGTTATACGTTATACGTTATACGTTATACGTTATACGTTATACGTTATACGTTATACGTTATACGTTATACGTTATACGTTATACGTTATACGTTATACGTTATACGTTATACGTTATACGTTATACGTTATACGTTATACGTTATACGTTATACGTTATACGTTATACGTTATACGTTATACGTTATACGTTATACGTTATACGTTATACGTTATACGTTATACGTTATACGTTATACGTTATACGTTATACGTTATACGTTATACGTTATACGTTATACGTTATACGTTATACGTTATACGTTATACGTTATACGTTATACGTTATACGTTATACGTTATACGTTATACGTTATACGTTATACGTTATACGTTATACGTTATACGTTATACGTTATACGTTATAGGTTATACCTTATACATTATACGTCACACGTTATACATTATACGTAATACGGTATACGTTATGCGTTATACGCTATACGTTATACGTTATGCGCTATACGTTATACGTTATACGTTATACGTTATACGTTATACGTTATACGTTATACGTTATACGTTATACGTTATACGTTATACGTTATACGTTATTCGTTATACGTTTTACGTTATACGTTATACGTTATACGTTATACGTTATACGTTATACGTTATACGTTATACGCTATACGTTATACGTTATACGTTATACGTTATACGTTATACGTTATACGTAATACGTTATACGTTATACGTTATAGGTTATACCTTATACATTATACGTCACACGTTTTACGTTATACGTTATACGTTATACGTTATACGTTATACGTTATACGTTATACGTTATACGCTATACGTTATACGTTATACGTTATACGTTATACGTTATACGTAATACGTTATACGTTATACGTTATAGGTTATACATTATACATTATACGTCACACGTTATACGTTATACGTAATACGGTATACGTTATGCGTTACACGTTATACGTTATACGTTATACGTTATACGTTATACGTTATACGTTATACGTTATACGTAATACGTTATAAGTTATACGTTATACGTTATACGTTATACGTTATACGTTATACGTTATACGTTATACGTTATACGTTATACGTTATACGTTATACGTTATACGTTATACGTTATACGTTATACGTTATACGTTATACGTTATACGTTATACGTTATACGTTATACGTTATACGTTATACGTTTTACGTATTACGTTATACGTTATACGTTATACGTTATACGTTTTTCGTTATACGTTTTACGTTATACGTTATACGTTATACGTTATACGTTATACGTTATACGTTATACGTTATACGCTATACGTTATACGTTATACGTTATACGTTATACGTTATACGTAATACGTTATACGTTATACGTTATAGGTTATACCTTATACATTATACGTCACACGTTATACGTTATACGTAATACGGTATACGTTATGCGTTACACGTTATACGTTATACGTTATACGTTATACGTTATACGTTATACGTTATACGTTATACGTTATACGTTATACGTTATACGTTATACGTTATACGTTATAAGTTATACGTTATACGTTATACGTTATACGTTATACGTTATACGTTTTACGTTATACGTTATACGGTATACGTTATACGTTATACGTTATACGTTATAGGTTATACCTTATACATTATACGTCACACGTTATACATTATACGTAATACGGTATACGTTATGCGTTATACGCTATACGTTATACGTTATGCGCTATACGTAATACGTTATACGTTATAGGTTATTCGTTATACGTTATACGTTATACGTTATACGTTATACGTTATACGTCATACGTTATACGTTATACGTTATACGTTATACGGTATACGTTATGCGTTATACGCTATACGTTATGCGTTATAGGATATACGTCATGCGTTATATGATATACGTTATACGTTATACGTTATACGTTATACGTTATACGTTATACGTTATACGTTATACGTTATACGTTATACGTTATACGTTATACGTTATACGTTATACATTATACGTTATACGTTATACGTTATACGTTATACGTGATACCTTATACGTTATACGTTAACGTTATACGTTATACGTTATACGATATACGTTATACGCTATACGTTATACGTTATACGTTATAAGTTATACGTTATACGTTATACGTTATACGTTATACGTTATACGTTATACGTTATACGTTATACGTTATACGTTATACGTTATACGCTATACGTTATACGTTATACGTTATACGTTATACGTTATACGTTATACGTAATACGTTATACGTTATACGTTATAGGTTATACCTTATACATTATACGTCACACGTTATACGTTATACGTAATACGGTATACGTTATGCGTTACTCGTTACACGTTATACGTCATACGTTATACGTTATACGTTATACGTTATAGGTCATACCTTATACGTGATACGTTATACGTTATACGTTATACGTTATACGTTATACGTTATGCGTTATACGTTATACGTTATACGTTATACGTTATACGTTATACGTTATACGTTATACGTTATAAGTCACACGTTATACGTTATACATTATACGTTATACGTTATACGTTATACGTTATACGTTATACGTTATACGTTATACGTTATACGTTATACGTTATACGTTATACGTTATACGTTATACGTTGTACGTTATACGTTGTACGTTATACGTTGTACGTTATACGTTATACGTTATACGTTATACGTTATACGTTATACGTTATACGTTATACGTTATACGTTATACGTTATACGTTATACGTTATACGTTATACGTTATACGATTTAGGTCATACCTTATACGTGATACGTCACACGTTGTAAGTTATACGTTATACGTTATACGTTATACGTTATACGTTATACGTTATACGTTATACGTTATACGTTATACGTTATACGTTATACGTTATACGTTATAGGTTATACGTTATACGTTATACGTTATACGTTATACGTTATACGTTATACGTTATACGTTATACGTTATACGTTATACGTTATACGTTATACGTTATACGTTATACGTTATACGTTATACGTTATACGTTATACGTTATACGTTATACGTTATACGTTATACGTTATACGTTATACGTTATACGATATACGTTATACGCTATACGTTATACGTTATACGTTATAAGTTATACGTTATACGTTATACGTTATACGTTATACGTTATACGTTATACGTTATACGTTATACGTTATACGTTATACGTTATACGCTATACGTTATACGTTATACGTTATACGTTATACGTTATACGTAATACGTTATACGTTATACGTTATAGTTATACCTTATACATTATACGTTATACGTTATACGTAATACGGTATACGTTATGCGTTATACGCTATACGTTATGCGTTATAGGATATACGTCATGCGTTATATGATATACGTTATACGTTATACGTTATACGTTATACGTTATACGTTATACGTTATACGTTATACGTTATACGTTATACGTTATACGTTATACGTTATACGTTATACATTATACGTTATACGTTATACGTTATACGTTATACGTGATACCTTATACGTTATACGTTAACGTTATACGTTATACGTTATACGATATACGTTATACGCTATACGTTATACGTTATACGTTATAAGTTATACGTTATACGTTATACGTTATACGTTATACGTTATACGTTATACGTTATACGTTATACGTTATACGTTATACGTTATACGCTATACGTTATACGTTATACGTTATACGTTATACGTTATACGTAATACGTTATACGTTATACGTTATAGGTTATACCTTATACATTATACGTCACACGTTATACGTTATACGTAATACGGTATACGTTATGCGTTACTCGTTACACGTTATACGTCATACGTTATACGTTATACGTTATACGTTATAGATCATACCTTATACGTGATACGTTATACGTTATACGTTATACGTTATACGTTATACGTTATGCGTTATACGTTATACGTTATACGTTATACGTTATACGTTATACGTTATACGTTATACGTTATAAGTCACACGTTATACGTTATACATTATACGTTATACGTTATACGTTATACGTTATACGTTATACGTTATACGTTATACGTTATACGTTATACGTTATACGTTATACGTTATACGTTATACGTTGTACGTTATACGTTGTACGTTATACGTTGTACGTTATACGTTATACGTTATACGTTATACGTTATACGTTATACGTTATACGTTATACGTTATACGTTATACGTTATACGTTATACGTTATACGTTATACGATTTAGGTCATACCTTATACGTGATACGTCACACGTTGTAAGTTATACGTTATACGTTATACGTTATACGTTATACGTTATACGTTATACGTTATACGTTATACGTTATACGTTATACGTTATACGTTATACGTTATAGGTTATACGTTATACGTTATACGTTATACGTTATACGTTATACGTTATACGTTATACGTTATACGTTATACGTTATACGTTATACGTTATACGTTATACGTTATACGTTATACGTTATACGTTATACGTTATACGTTATACGTTATACGTTATACGTTATACGTTATACGTTATACGTTATACGTTATACGTTATACGTTATACGTTATACGTTATACGTTATACGTTATACGTTATACGTTATACGTTATACGTTATACGTTATACGTTATACGTTATACGTTATACGTTATACGTTATACGTTATACGTTATACGTTATACGTTATACGTTATACGTTATAGGTTATACCTTATACATTATACGTCACACGTTATACATTATACGTAATACGGTATACGTTATGCGTTATACGCTATACGTTATACGTTATGCGCTATACGTTATACGTTATACGTTATACGTTATACGTTATACGTTATACGTTATACGTTATACGTTATACGTTATACGTTATACGTTATTCGTTATACGTTTTACGTTATACGTTATACGTTATACGTTATACGTTATACGTTATACGTTATACGTTATACGCTATACGTTATACGTTATACGTTATACGTTATACGTTATACGTTATACGTAATACGTTATACGTTATACGTTATAGGTTATACCTTATACATTATACGTCACACGTTTTACGTTATACGTTATACGTTATACGTTATACGTTATACGTTATACGTTATACGTTATACGTTATACGCTATACGTTATACGTTATACGTTATACGTTATACGTTATACGTAATACGTTATACGTTATACGTTATAGGTTATACATTATACATTATACGTCACACGTTATACGTTATACGTAATACGGTATACGTTATGCGTTACACGTTATACGTTATACGTTATACGTTATACGTTATACGTTATACGTTATACGTTATACGTAATACGTTATAAGTTATACGTTATACGTTATACGTTATAAGTTATACGTTATACGTTATACGTTATACGTTATACGTTATACGTTATACGTTATACGTTATACGTTATACGTTATACGTTATACGTTATACGTTATACGTTATACGTTATACGTTATACGTTATACGTTATACGTTATACGTTATACGTTATACGTTTTACGTATTACGTTATACGTTATACGTTATACGTTATACGTTTTTCGTTATACGTTTTACGTTATACGTTATACGTTATACGTTATACGTTATACGTTATACGTTATACGTTATACGCTATACGTTATACGTTATACGTTATACGTTATACGTTATACGTTATACGTTATACGTTATACGCTATACGTTATACGTTATGCGCTATACGTTATACGTTATACGTTATACGTTATACGTTATACGTTATACGTTATACGTTATACGTTATACGTTATACGTTATACGTTATTCGTTATACGTTTTACGTTATACGTTATACGTTATACGTTATACGTTATACGTTATACGTTATACGTTATACGCTATACGTTATACGTTATACGTTATACGTTATACGTTATACGTTATACGTAATACGTTATACGTTATACGTTATAGGTTATACCTTATACATTATACGTCACACGTTTTACGTTATACGTTATACGTTATACGTTATACGTTATACGTTATACGTTATACGTTATACGCTATACGTTATACGTTATACGTTATACGTTATACGTTATACGTAATACGTTATACGTTATACGTTATAGGTTATACATTATACATTATACGTCACACGTTATACGTTATACGTAATACGGTATACGTTATGCGTTACACGTTATACGTTATACGTTATACGTTATACGTTATACGTTATACGTTATACGTTATACGTAATACGTTATAAGTTATACGTTATACGTTATACGTTATACGTTATACGTTATACGTTATACGTTATACGTTATACGTTATACGTTATACGTTATACGTTATACGTTATACGTTATACGTTATACGTTATACGTTATACGTTATACGTTATACGTTATACGTTATACGTTATACGTTATACGTTTTACGTATTACGTTATACGTTATACGTTATACGTTATACGTTTTTCGTTATACGTTTTACGTTATACGTTATACGTTATACGTTATACGTTATACGTTATACGTTATACGTTATACGCTATACGTTATACGTTATACGTTATACGTTATACGTTATACGTAATACGTTATACGTTATACGTTATAGGTTATACCTTATACATTATACGTCACACGTTATACGTTATACGTAATACGGTATACGTTATGCGTTACACGTTATACGTTATACGTTATACGTTATACGTTATACGTTATACGTTATACGTTATACGTTATACGTTATACGTTATACGTTATACGTTATACGTTATAAGTTATACGTTATACGTTATACGTTATACGTTATACGTTATACGTTTTACGTTATACGTTATACGGTATACGTTATACGTTATACGTTATACGTTATAGGTTATACCTTATACATTATACGTCACACGTTATACATTATACGTAATACGGTATACGTTATGCGTTATACGCTATACGTTATACGTTATGCGCTATACGTAATACGTTATACGTTATAGGTTATTCGTTATATACGTTATACGTCATACGTTATACGTTATACGTTATACGTTATACGGTATACGTTATGCGTTATACGCTATACGTTATGCGTTATAGGATATACGTCATGCGTTATATGATATACGTTATACGTTATACGTTATACGTTATACGTTATACGTTATACGTTATACGTTATACGTTATACGTTATACGTTATACGTTATACGTTATACGTTATACGTTATACGTTATACATTATACGTTATACGTTATACGTTATACGTTATACGTGATACGTTATACGTTATACGTTAACGTTATACGTTATACGTTATACGATATACGTTATACGCTATACGTTATACGTTATACGTTATAAGTTATACGTTATACGTATACGTTACGTTATACGTTATACGTTATACGTTATACGTTATACGTTATACGTTATACGTTATACGCTATACGTTATACGTTATACGTTATACGTTATACGTTATACGTAATACGTTATACGTTATACGTTATAGGTTATACCTTATACATTATACGTCACACGTTATACGTTATACGTAATACGGTATACGTTATGCGTTACTCGTTACACGTTATACGTCATACGTTATACGTTATACGTTATACGTTATAGGTCATACCTTATACGTGATACGTTATACGTTATACGTTATACGTTATACGTTATACGTTATGCGTTATACGTTATACGTTATACGTTATACGTTATACGTTATACGTTATACGTTATACGTTATAAGTCACACGTTATACGTTATACATTATACGTTATACGTTATACGTTATACGTTATACGTGATACGTTATACGTTATACGTTATACGTTATACGGTATACGTTATGCGTTATACGCTATACGTTATGCGTTATAGGATATACGTCATGCGTTATAGGATATACGTTATACGTTATACGTTATACGTTATACGTTATACGTTATACGTTATACGTTATACGTTATACGTTATACGTTATACGTTATACGTTATACGTTATACGTTATACGTTATACGTTATACGTTATACGTTTTACGTATTACGTTATACGTTATACGTTATACGTTATACGTTATTCGTTATACGTTTTACGTTATACGTTATACGTTATACGTTATACGTTATACGTTATACGTTATACGTTATACGCTATACGTTATACGTTATACGTTATACGTTATACGTTGTACGTAATACGTTATACGTTATACGTTATAGGTTATACCTTATACATTATACGTCACACGTTATACGTTATACGTAATACGGTATACGTTATGCGTTACACGTTATACGTTATACGTTATACGTTATACGTTATGCGTTATACGTTATACGTTATACGTTATACGTTATACGTTATACGTTATAAGTTATACGTTATACGTTATACGTTATACGTTATACGTTATACGTTATACGTTATACGTTATACGTTATACGTTATACGTTATACGTTATACGTTATACGTTATACGTTATACGTTATACGTTATACGTTATACGTTATACGTTATACGTTATACGTTATACGTTATACGTTATACGTTATACGTTATACGTTATAGGTTATACCTTATACATTATACGTCACACGTTATACATTATACGTAATACGGTATACGTTATGCGTTATACGCTATACGTTATACGTTATGCGCTATACGTTATACGTTATACGTTATACGTTATACGTTATACGTTATACGTTATACGTTATACGTTATACGTTATACGTTATACGTTATACGTTATACGTTATACGTTATACGTTATACGTTATACGTTATACGTTATACGTTATACGTTATACGTTATACGTTATACGTTATACGTTATACGTTATACGTTATACGTTATACGTTATACGTTATACGTTATACGTTATACGTTATACGTTATACGTTATACGTTATACGTTATACGTTATACGTTATACGTTACGTTATACGTTATACGTTATAGGTCATACCTTATACGAGATACGTCATACGTTATACGTTATACGTTATGCGTTATACGTTATGCGTTATACGTTATACGTTATACGATATACGATATACGTCATACGTTATAGGTCATACCTTATACGTGATACGTCATACGTTATACGTTATACGTTAAACGTTATACGTTATACGTTATACGTTATACGTTATACGTTATACGTTATACGTTATACGTTATACGTTATACGTTATACGTTATACGTTATACGTTATACGTTATACGTTATACGTTATCGGTCATACCTTATACGTGATACGTCATACGTTATACGTTCTACGTTATACGTTATACCGTATACGTTATACGTTATACGTTATACGTTATACGTTATACGTTATACGTTATACGTTATACGTTATACGTTATACGTTATACGTTATACGTTATACGTTATACGTTATACGTTATACGTTATACGTTATACGTTATACGTTATACGTTATACGTTATACGTTATACGTTATACGTTATACGTTATACGTTATACGTTATAGGTCTTACCTTATACGTGATACGTTGTACGTTATACGTTATACGTTATACGTTATACGTTATACGTTATACGTTATACGTTATACGTTATACGTTATACATTATACGTTATACGTTATACGTTATACGCTATACGTTATACGTTATACGTTATACATTATACGTTATACGTTATACGTTATACGTTATACGTTATACGTTATACGTTATACGTTATACGTTATACGTTATAGGTCTTACCTTATACGTGATACGTTGTACGTTATACGCTATACGTTATACGTTATACGTTATACGTTATACGTTATACGTTATACGTTATACGTTATACATTATACGTTATACGTTATACGTTATACGCTATACGTTATACGTTATACGTTATACATTATACGTTATACGTTATACGTTATACGCTATACGTTATACGTTATTCGTTATACGTTATACGTTATACGTTATACGTTATTCGTTATACGTTATACGTTATACGTTATACGTTATACGTTATACGTTATACGTTATACGTTATACGTTATACGTTATACGTTATAAGTCATACCTTATACGTGATACGTTGTACGTTATACGTTATACGTTATACGTTATACGTTATACGTTATACGTTATACGTTATACGTTATACGTTATACGTTATACGTTATACGTTATACGTTATACGTTATACGTAATAGGTCATACCTTATACGTGATACGTTGTACGTTATACGTTATACGTTACACGTTATACGTTATACGTTATACGGTATACGTTATACGTTATACATTATACGTTATACGTTATACGTTATACGCTATACGTTATACGTTATACGTTATACATTATACGTTATACGTTATACGTTATACGCTATACGTTATACGTTATTCGTTATACGTTATACGTTATACGTTATACGTTATTCGTTATACGTTATACGTTATACGTTATACGTTATACGTTATACGTTATACGTTATACGCTATACGTATACGTTATACGTTATACGTTATACGTTATACGTTATACGTTATACGTTATACGTTATACGTTATACGTATACGTTATACGTAATACGTTATACGTTATACGTTATACGTTATACGTTATACGTTATACGTTATACGTAATACGTTATACGTTATACGTTATACGTAATACGTTATACGTTATACGTTATACGTTAGACGTTATACGTTATACGTTATACGTTATACGTTATACGTTATACGTAATACGTTATACGTTATACGTTATACGTTATACGTTATACGTTATACGTTATACGTTATACGTAATACGTTATACGTTATACGTTATACGTTATACGTTATACGTTATACGTTGTACGTTATACGTTATACGTTATACGTTATACGTTATACGTTATACGTTATACGTTATACGTTATACGTTATACGTTATACGTTATACGTTATACGTTATACGTTATACGTTATACGTTATACGTTATACGTTATACGTTATACGTTATACGTTATACGTTATACGTTATACGTTATACGTTATACGTTATACGTTATACGTTATACGTTATACGTTATACGTTATACGTTATACGTTATACGTTATACGTTATACGTTATACGTTATACGTTATACGTTATACGTTATACGTTATACGTTATACGTTATAGGTCTTACCTTATACGTGATACGTTGTACGTTATACGTTATACGTTATACGTTATACGTTATACGTTATACGTTATAGGTTATACGTTATACGTTATACATTATACGTTATACGTTATACGTTATACGCTATACGTTATACGTTATACGTTATACATTATACGTTATACGTTATACGTTATACGCTATACGTTATACGTTATTCGTTATACGTTATACGTTATACGTTATACGTTATTCGTTATACGTTATACGTTATACGTTATACGTTATACGTTATACGTTATACGTTATACGTTATACGTTATACGTTATACGTTATACGTTATACGTTATACGTTATACGTTATACGTTATACATTATACGTTATACGTTATACGTTATACGTTATACGTTATACGTTATACGTTATACGTTATACGTTATACGTTATACGTTATACGTTATACGTTACACGTTATGCGTTATACGTTATACGTTATACGTTATACGTTATACGTTATAGGTCATACCTTATACGTGATACGTTATACGTTATACGTTATACGTAATACGTTATACGTTATACGTTATACGTTAAACGTTATACGTTTTACGTTATACGTTATACGTTTTAGGTCATACCTTATACGTGATACGTCACACGTTGTAAGTTATACGTTATACGTTATACGTTACACGTTATACGTTATACGTAATACGTTATACGTTATACGTTATACGTTATACGTTATACGTTATACGTTATACGTTATACGTTATACGTTATACGTAATACGTTATACGTTATATGTTATACGTTATACGTTATACGTTATACGTTGTACGTTATACGTTATAAGTTATACGTTATACGTTATACGTTATACGTTATACGTTATACGTTATACGTTATACGTTATACGTTATACGTTATACGTTATACGTTATACGTTATACGTTATACGTTATACGTTATACGCGTTATACGTAATACGTTATACGTTATATGTTATACGTTATACGTTATACGTTATACGTTGTACGTTATACGTTATAAGTTATACGTTATACGTTATACGTTATACGTTATACGTTATACGTTATACGTTATACGTTATACGTTATACGTTATACGTTATACGTTATACGTTATACGTTATACGTTATACGTTATACGTTATACGTTATACGTTATACGTTATACGTTATACGTTATACGTTATACGTTATACGTTATACGTTATACGTTATACGTTATACGTTATACGTTATACGTTATACGTTAAACGTTATACGTTATACGTTATACGTTATACGTTATACGTTATACGTTATACGTTATACGTTATAGGTCTTACCTTATACGTGATACGTCGTACGTTATACGTTATACGTTATACATTATACGTTATACGTTATACGTTATACGCTATACGTTATACGTTATTCGTTATACGTTATACGTTATACGTTATACGTTATACGTTATTCGTTATACGTTATACGTTATACGTTATACGTTATACGTTATACGTTATACGTTATACGTTATACGTTATACGTTATACGTTATACGTTATACGTTATACGTTATACGTTATACGTTATACGTTATACGTTATACGTTATACGTTATACGTTATACGTTATACGTTATACGTTATACGTTATACGTTATACGTTATACGTTATACGTTATACGTTATACGTTATTCGTTATACGTTATACGTTATACGTTATACGTTATTCGTTATACGTTATACGTTATACGTTATACGTTATACGTTATAC
Source organism: Ptiloglossa arizonensis (assembly GCF_051014685.1). Taxonomy (NCBI): domain Eukaryota; kingdom Metazoa; phylum Arthropoda; class Insecta; order Hymenoptera; family Colletidae; genus Ptiloglossa; species Ptiloglossa arizonensis. Next base: position 429,175 of record NW_027478635.1, read on the forward strand.
GTTATACGTTATACGTTATACGTTATACGTTATACGTTATACGTTATACGTTATACGTTATAGGTCTTACCTTATACGTGATACGTTGTACGTTATACGTTATACGTTATACGTTATACGTTATACGTTATACGTTATACGTTATACGTTATACGTTATAAATTATACGTTATACGTTATACGTTATACGCTATACGTTATACGTTATACGTTATACATTATACGTTATACGTTATACGTTATACGTTATACGTTATACGTTATACGTTATACGTTATACGTTATACGTTATACGTTATACGTTATACGTTACACGTTATGCGTTATACGTTATACGTTATACGTTATACGTTATACGTTATAGGTCATACCTTATACGTGATACGTTATACGTTATACGTTATACGTAATACGTTATACGTTATACGTTATACGTTAAACGTTATACGTTTTACGTTATACGTTATACGTTTTAGGTCATACCTTATACGTGATACGTCACACGTTGTAAGTTATACGTTATACGTTATACGTTACACGTTATACGTTATACGTAATACGTTATACGTTATACGTTATACGTTATACGTTATACGTTATACGTTATACGTTATACGTTATACGTTATACGTAATACGTTATACGTTATATGTTATACGTTATACGTTATACGTTATACGTTGTACGTTATACGTTATAAGTTATACGTTATACGTTATACGTTATACGTTATACGTTATACGTTATACGTTATACGTTATACGTTATACGTTATACGTTATACGTAATACGTTATACGTTATACGTAATACGTTATACGTTATATGTTATACGTTATACGTTATACGTTATACGTTGTACGTTATACGTTATAAGTTATACGTTATACGTTATACGTTATACGTTATACGTTATACGTTATACGTTATACGTTATACGTTATACGTTATACGTTATACGTTATACGTTATACGTTATACGTTATACGTTATACGTTATACGTTATACGTTATACGTTATACGTTATACGTTATACGTTATACGTTATACGTTATACGTTATACGTTATACGTTATACGTTATACGTTATACGTTATACGTTATACGTTAAACGTTATACGTTATACGTTATACGTTATACGTTATACGTTATACGTTATACGTTATACGTTATAGGTCTTACCTTATACGTGATACGTCGTACGTTATACGTTATACGTTATACATTATACGTTATACGTTATACGTTATACGCTATACGTTATACGTTATTCGTTATACGTTATACGTTATACGTTATACGTTATTCGTTATACGTTATACGTTATACGTTATACGTTATACGTTATACGTTATACGTTATACGTTATACGTTATACGTTATACGTTATACGTTATACGTTATACGTTATACGTTGTACGTTATACGTTATAAGTTATACGTTATACGTTATACGTTATACGTTATACGTTATACGTTATACGTTATACGTTATACGTTATACGTTATACGTTATACGTAATACGTTATACGTTATACGTAATACGTTATACGTTATATGTTATACGTTATACGTTATACGTTATACGTTGTACGTTATACGTTATAAGTTATACGTTATACGTTATACGTTATACGTTATACGTTATACGTTATACGTTATACGTTATACGTTATACGTTATACGTTATACGTTATACGTTATACGTTATACGTTATACGTTATACGTTATACGTTATACGTTATACGTTATACGTTATACGTTATACGTTATACGTTATACGTTATACGTTATACGTTATACGTTATACGTTATACGTTATACGTTATACGTTATACGTTATACGTTATACGTTAAACGTTATACGTTATACGTTATACGTTATACGTTATACGTTATACGTTATACGTTATACGTTATAGGTCTTACCTTATACGTGATACGTCGTACGTTATACGTTATACGTTATACATTATACGTTATACGTTATACGTTATACGCTATACGTTATACGTTATTCGTTATACGTTATACGTTATACGTTATACGTTATTCGTTATACGTTATACGTTATACGTTATACGTTATACGTTATACGTTATACGTTATACGTTATACGTTATACGTTATACGTTATACGTTATACGTTATACGTTATACGTTATACGTTATACGTTATACGTTATACGTTATACGTTATACGTTATACGTTATACGTTATACGTTATACGTTATACGTTATACGTTATACGTTATACGTTATACGTTATACATTATACGTTATACGTTATACGTTATACGTTATACGTTATACGTTATACGTTATACGTTATACGTTATACGTTATACGTTATACGTTCTACGTTATACGTTGTACGTTATACGTTATACGTTATACGTTATACGTTATACGTTGTACGTTATACGTTATACGTTATACGTTATACGTTATACGTTATACGTTATAGGTCTTACCTTATACGTGATACGTTGTACGTTATACGTTATACGTTATACGTTATAGGTCTTACCTTATACGTGATACGTTGTACGTTATACGTTATACGTTATACGTTATACGTTATACGTTATACGTTATACGTTATACGTTATACGTTATACATTATACGTTATACGTTATACGTTATACGCTATACGTTATACGTTATACGTTATACATTATACGTTATACGTTATACGTTATACGCTATACGTTATACGTTATTCGTTATACGTTATACGTTATACGTTATACGTTATTCGTTATACGTTATACGTTATACGTTATACGTTATACGTTATACGTTATACGTTATACGTTATACGTTATACGTTATAAGTCATACCTTATACGTGATACGTTGTACGTTATACGTTATACGTTATACGTTATGCGTTATACGTTATACGTTATACGTTATACGTTATACGTTATACGTTATACGTTATACGTTATACGTTATACGTTATACGTTATACGTTATACGTTATACGTTATACGTTATACGTTATACGTTATACGTTATACGTTATACGTTATACGTTATACGTTATACGTTATACGTTATACGTTATACGTTATACGTTATACGTTATACGTTATACGTTATACGTTATACGTTATACGTTATACGTTATACGTTATACGTTATACGTTATACGTTATACGTTATACGTTATACGTTATAGGTCTTACCTTATACGTGATACGTTGTACGTTATACGTTATACGTTATACGTTATAGGTCTTACCTTATACGTGATACGTTGTACGTTATACGTTATACGTTATACGTTATACGTTATACGTTATACGTTATACGTTATACGTTATACGTTATACATTATACGTTATACGTTATACGTTATACGCTATACGTTATACGTTATACGTTATACATTATACGTTATACGTTATACGTTATACGCTATACGTTATACGTTATTCGTTATACGTTATACGTTATACGTTATACGTTATTCGTTATACGTTATACGTTATACGTTATACGTTATACGTTATACGTTATACGTTATACGTTATACGTTATACGTTATAAGTCATACCTTATACGTGATACGTTGTACGTTATACGTTATACGTTATACGTTATGCGTTATACGTTATACGTTATACGTTATACGTTATACGTTATACGTTATACGTTATACGTTATACGTTATACGTTATACGTTATACGTAATAGGTCATACCTTATACGTGATACGTTGTACGTTATACGTTATACGTTATTCGTTATACGTTATACGTTATACGTTATACGTTATACGTTATACGTTATACGTTATACGTTATACGTTATACGTTATACGTTATAAGTCATACCTTATACGTGATACGTTATACGTTATATGTTATACGTTATACGTTATACGTTATACGTTGTACGTTATACGTTATACGTTATACGTTATACGTTATACGTTATACGTTATACGTTATTCGTTATAGGTCTTACCTTATACGTGATACGTTGTACGTTATACGTTATACGTTATACGTTATACGTTATACGTTATACGTTATACGTTATACGTTATACATTATACGTTATACGTTATACGTTATACGCTATACGTTATACGTTATACGTTATACATTATACATTATACGTTATACGTTATACGTTATACGCTATACGTTATACGTTATACGTTATACATTATACGTTAGACGTTATACGTTATACGTTATACGTTATACGTTATACGTTATACGTTATACGTTATACGTTATACGTTATACGTTACACGTTATGCGTTACACGTTATACGTTATACGTTATACGTTATACGTTATACGTTATACGTTATACGTTATACGTTATACGTTATACGTTATACGTTATACGTTATACGTTATAAGTTATACGTTTTAGGTCATACCTTATACGTGATACGTCACACGTTGTAAGTTATACGTTATACGTTATACGTTACACGTTATACGTTATACGTAATACGTTATACGTTATACGTTATACGTTATACGTAATACGTAATACGTTATACGTTATACGTTATACGTTATACGTTAAACGTTATACGTTATACGTTACACGTTATACGTTATACGTTATAGGTCATACCTTATACGTGATACGTTGTACGTTATACGTTATACGTTATACGTTATACGTTATACGTTTACGTTATACGTTATACGTTATACGTTATACGTTATACGTTATACGTTATACGTTATAAGTTATACGTTTTAGGTCATACCTTATACGTGATACGTCACACGTTGTAAGTTATACGTTATACGTTATACGTTACACGTTATACGTTATACGTAATACGTTATACGTTATACGTTATACGTTAGACGTTATACGTTATACGTTATACGTTATACGTTATACGTTATACGTAATACGTTATACGTCATACGTTATACGTTATACGTTATACGTTATACGTTATACGTAATACGTTATACGTTATACGTTATACGTTATACGTTATACGTTATACGTTGTACGTTATACGTTATACGTTATACGTTATACGTTATACGTTATACGTTATACGTTATACGTTATACGTTATACGTTATACGTTATACGTTATACGTTATACGTTATACGTTATACGTTATACGTTATACGTTATACGTTGTACGTTATACGTTATACGTTATACGTTATACGTTATACGTTATACGTTATACGTTATACGTTATACGTTATACGTTATACGTTATACGTTATACGTTATACGTTATACGTTATACGTTATACGTTATACGTTATAGGTCTTACCTTATACGTGATACGTTGTACGTTATACGTTATACGTTATACGTTATACGTTATACGTTATACGTTATACGTTATACGTTATACGTTATACATTATACGTTATACGTTATACGTTATACGCTATACGTTATACGTTATACGTTATACATTATACGTTATACGTTATACGTTATACGCTATACGTTATACGTTATTCGTTATACGTTATACGTTATACGTTATACGTTATTCGTTATACGTTATACGTTATACGTTATACGTTATACGTTATACGTTATACGTTATACGTTATACGTTATACGTTATACGTTATACGTTATAGGTCTTACCTTATACGTGATACGTTGTACGTTATACGTTATACGTTATACGTTATACGTTATACGTTATACGTTATACGTTATACGTTATACGTTATACATTATACGTTATACGTTATACGTTATACGCTATACGTTATACGTTATCCGTTATACATTATACGTTATACGTTATACGTTATACGTTATACGTTATACGTTATACGTTATACGTTATACGTTATACGTTATACGTTATACGTTATACGTTATACGTTACACGTTATGCGTTATACGTTATACGTTATACGTTATACGTTATACGTTATAGGTCATACCTTATACGTGATACGTTATACGTTATACGTTATACGTAATACGTTATACGTTATACGTTATACGTTAAACGTTATACGTTTTACGTTATACGTTATACGTTTTAGGTCATACCTTATACGTGATACGTCACACGTTGTAAGTTATACGTTATACGTTATACGTTACACGTTATACGTTATACGTAATACGTTATACGTTATACGTTATACGTTATACGTTATACGTTATACGTTATACGTTATACGTTATACGTTATACGTTATACGTTATGCGTTATACGTTATACGTTATACGTTATACGTTATACGTTATACGTTATACGTTATACGTTATACGTTATACGTTATACGTTATACGTTATACGTTATACGTTATACGTTATACGTTATACGTTATACGTTATACCTTATACGTTATACGTTATACGTTATACGTTATACGTTATACGTTATACGTTATACGTTATACGTTATACGTTATACGTTATACGTTATACGTTATACGTTATACGTTATACGTTATACGTTATACGTTATACGTTATACGTTATAGGTCTTACCTTATACGTGATACGTTGTACGTTATACGTTATACGTTATACGTTATAGGTCTTACCTTATACGTGATACGTTGTACGTTATACGTTATACGTTATACGTTATACGTTATACGTTATACGTTATACGTTATACGTTATACGTTATACGTTATACATTATACGTTATACGTTATACGTTATACGCTATACGTTATACGTTATACGTTATACATTATACGTTATACGTTATACGTTATACGCTATACGTTATACGTTATTCGTTATACGTTATACGTTATACGTTATACGTTATTCGTTATACGTTATACGTTATACGTTATACGTTATACGTTATACGTTATACGTTATACGTTATACGTTATACGTTATAAGTCATACCTTATACGTGATACGTTGTACGTTATACGTTATACGTTATACGTTATGCGTTATACGTTATACGTTATACGTTATACGTTATACGTTATACGTTATACGTTATACGTTATACGTTATACGTTATACGTTATACGTAATAGGTCATACCTTATACGTGATACGTTGTACGTTATACGTTATACGTTATTCGTTATACGTTATACGTTATACGTTATACGTTATACGTTATACGTTATACGTTATACGTTATACGTTATACGTTATACGTTATAAGTCATACCTTATACGTGATACGTTATACGTTATATGTTATACGTTATACGTTATACGTTATACGTTGTACGTTATACGTTATACGTTATACGTTATACGTTATACGTTATACGTTATACGTTATTCGTTATAGGTCTTACCTTATACGTGATACGTTGTACGTTATACGTTATACGTTATACGTTATACGTTATACGTTATACGTTATACGTTATACGTTATACGTTATACATTATACGTTATACGTTATACGTTATACGCTATACGTTATACGTTATACGTTATACATTATACATTATACGTTATACGTTATACGTTATACGCTATACGTTATACGTTATACGTTATACATTATACGTTAGACGTTATACGTTATACGTTATACGTTATACGTTATACGTTATACGTTATACGTTATACGTTATACGTTATACGTTACACGTTATGCGTTACACGTTATACGTTATACGTTATACGTTATACGTTATACGTTATACGTTTTACGTTATACGTTATACGTTATACGTTATACGTTATACGTTATACGTTATAAGTTATACGTTTTAGGTCATACCTTATACGTGATACGTCACACGTTGTAAGTTATACGTTATACGTTATACGTTACACGTTATACGTTATACGTAATACGTTATACGTTATACGTTATACGTTATACGTAATACGTAATACGTTATACGTTATACGTTATACGTTATACGTTAAACGTTATACGTTATACGTTACACGTTATACGTTATACGTTATAGGTCATACCTTATACGTGATACGTTGTACGTTATACGTTATACGTTATACGTTATACGTTATACGTTATACGTTATACGTTATACGTTATACGTTATACGTTATACGTTATACGTTATACGTTATAAGTTATACGTTTTAGGTCATACCTTATACGTGATACGTCACACGTTGTAAGTTATACGTTATACGTTATACGTTACACGTTATACGTTATACGTAATACGTTATACGTTATACGTTATACGTTAGACGTTATACGTTATACGTTATACGTTATACGTTATACGTTATACGTTATACGTTATACGTAATACGTTATACGTCATACGTTATACGTTATACGTTATACGTTATACGTTATACGTAATACGTTATACGTTATACGTTATACGTTATACGTTATACGTTATACGTTGTACGTTATACGTTATACGTTATACGTTATACGTTATACGTTATACGTTATACGTTATACGTTATACGTTATACGTTATACGTTATACGTTATACGTTATACGTTATACGTTATACGTTATACGTTATACGTTATACGTTATACGTTATACGTTGTACGTTATACGTTATACGTTATACGTTATACGTTATACGTTATACGTTATACGTTATACGTTATACGTTATACGTTATACGTTATACGTTATACGTTATACGTTATACGTTATACGTTATAGGTCTTACCTTATACGTGATACGTTGTACGTTATACGTTATACGTTATACGTTATACGTTATACGTTATACGTTATACGTTATACGTTATACGTTATACATTATACGTTATACGTTATACGTTATACGCTATACGTTATACGTTATACGTTATACATTATACGTTATACGTTATACGTTATACGCTATACGTTATACGTTATTCGTTATACGTTATACGTTATACGTTATACGTTATTCGTTATACGTTATACGTTATACGTTATACGTTATACGTTATACGTTATACGTTATACGTTATACGTTATACGTTATACGTTATACGTTATACGTTATAGGTCTTACCTTATACGTGATACGTTGTACGTTATACGTTATACGTTATACGTTATACGTTATACGTTATACGTTATACGTTATACGTTATACGTTATACATTATACGTTATACGTTATACGTTATACGCTATACGTTATACGTTATCCGTTATACATTATACGTTATACGTTATACGTTATACGTTATACGTTATACGTTATACGTTATACGTTATACGTTATACGTTATACGTTATACGTTATACGTTACACGTTATGCGTTATACGTTATACGTTATACGTTATACGTTATACGTTATAGGTCATACCTTATACGTGATACGTTATACGTTATACGTTATACGTAATACGTTATACGTTATACGTTATACGTTAAACGTTATACGTTTTACGTTATACGTTATACGTTTTAGGTCATACCTTATACGTGATACGTCACACGTTGTAAGTTATACGTTATACGTTATACGTTACACGTTATACGTTATACGTAATACGTTATACGTTATACGTTATACGTTATACGTTATACGTTATACGTTATACGTTATACGTTATACGTTATACGTTATACGTAATACGTTATACGTTATATGTTATACGTTATACGTTATACGTTATACGTTGTACGTTATACGTTATAAGTTATACGTTATACGTTATACGTTATACGTTATACGTTATACGTTATACGTTATACGTTATACGTTATACGTTATACGTCATACGTTATACGTTATACGTTATACGTTATACGTAATACGTTATACGTTATATGTTATACGTTATACGTTATACGTTATACGTTGTACGTTATACGTTATAAGTTATACGTTATACGTTATACGTTATACGTTATACGTTATACGTTATGCGTTATACGTTATACGTTATACGTTATACGTTATACGTTATACGTTATACGTTATACGTTATACGTTATACGTTATACGTTATACGTTATACGTTATACGTTATACGTTATACGTTATACGTTATACGTTATACGTTATACGTTATACGTTAAACGTTATACGTTATACGTTATACGTTATACGTTATACGTTATACGTTATACGTTATACGTTATACGTTATAGGTCTTACCTTATACGTGATACGTCGTACGTTATACGTTATACGTTATACATTATACGTTATACGTTATACGTTATACGCTATACGTTATACGTTATTCGTTATACGTTATACGTTATACGTTATACGTTATTCGTTATACGTTATACGTTATACGTTATACGTTATACGTTATACGTTATACGTTATACGTTATACGTTATACGTTATACGTTATACGTTATACGTTATACGTTATACGTTATACGTTATACGTTATACGTTATACGTTATACGTTATACGTTATACGTTATACGTTATACGTTATACGTTATACGTTATACGTTATACGTTATACGTTATACGTTATACGTTATACGTTATACGTTATACGTTATACGTTATACGTTATACGTTATACGTTATACGTTATACGTTATACGTTATACGTTATACGTTATACGTTATACGTTATACGTTATACGTTATACGTTATAGGTCTTACCTTATACGTGATACGTTGTACGTTATACGTTATACGTTATACGTTATAGGTCTTACCTTATACGTGATACGTTGTACGTTATACGTTATACGTTATACGTTATACGTTATACGTTATACGTTATACGTTATACGTTATACGTTATACATTATACGTTATACGTTATACGTTATACGCTATACGTTATACGTTATACGTTATACATTATACATTATACGTTATACGTTATACGCTATACGTTATACGTTATTCGTTATACGTTATACGTTATACGTTATACGTTATTCGTTATACGTTATACGTTATACGTTATACGTTATACGTTATACGTTATACGTTATACGTTATACGTTATACGTTATAAGTCATACCTTATACGTGATACGTTGTACGTTATACGTTATACGTTATACGTTATGCGTTATACGTTATACGTTATACGTTATACGTTATACGTTATACGTTATACGTTATACGTTATACGTTATACGTAATAGGTCATACCTTATACGTGATACGTTGTACGTTATACGTTATACGTTATTCGTTATACGTTATACGTTATACGTTATACGTTATACGTTATACGTTATACGTTATACGTTATACGTTATACGTTATACGTTATACGTTATAAGTCATACCTTATACGTGATACGTTATACGTTATATGTTATACGTTATACGTTATACGTTATACGTTGTACGTTATACGTTATACGTTATACGTTATACGTTATACGTTATACGTTATACGTTATTCGTTATAGGTCTTACCTTATACGTGATACGTTGTACGTTATACGTTATACGTTATACGTTATACGTTATACGTTATACGTTATACGTTATACGTTATACGTTATACATTATACGTTATACGTTATACGTTATACGCTATACGTTATACGTTATACGTTATACATTATACATTATACGTTATACGTTATACGTTATACGCTATACGTTATACGTTATACGTTATACATTATACGTTAGACGTTATACGTTATACGTTATACGTTATACGTTATACGTTATACGTTATACGTTATACGTTATACGTTATACGTTACACGTTATGCGTTACACGTTATACGTTATACGTTATACGTTATACGTTATACGTTATACGTTATACGTTATACGTTATACGTTATACGTTATACGTTATACGTTATAAGTTATACGTTTTAGGTCATACCTTATACGTGATACGTCACACGTTGTAAGTTATACGTTATACGTTATACGTTACACGTTATACGTTATACGTAATACGTTATACGTTATACGTTATACGTTATACGTAATACGTAATACGTTATACGTTATACGTTATACGTTATACGTTAAACGTTATACGTTATACGTTACACGTTATACGTTATACGTTATAGGTCATACCTTATACGTGATACGTTGTACGTTATACGTTATACGTTATACGTTATACGTTATACGTTATACGTTATACGTTATACGTTATACGTTATACGTTATACGTTATACGTAATACGTTATACGTTATACGTTATACGTTATACGTTATTGGTTATACGTTATACGTTATACGTAATACGTTATACGTTATACGTAATACGTAATACGTTATACGTTATACGTTATACGTTATACGTTATACGTTATTCGTTATAGGTCTTACCTTATACGTGATACGTTGTACGTTATACGTTATACGTTATACGTTATACGTTATACGTTATACGTTATACGTTATACGTTATACATTATACGTTATACGTTATACGTTATACGCTATACGTTATACGTTATACGTTATACATTATACATTATACGTTATACGTTATACGTTATACGCTATACGTTATACGTTATACGTTATACGTTATACGTTATACATTATACGTTAGACGTTATACGTTATACGTTATACGTTATACGTTATACGTTATACGTTATACGTTATAGGTCTTACCTTATACGTGATACGTTGTACGTTATACGTTATACGTTATACGTTATACGTTATACGTTATACGTTATACGTTATACGTTATACGTTATACGTTATACATTATACGTTATTCGTTATACGTTATACGTTATACGTTATTCGTTATACGTTATACGTTATACGTTATACGTTATACGTTATACGTTATACGTTATACGTTATACGTTATATGTCATACCTTATACGTGATACGTTGTACGTTATACGTTATACGTTATACGTTATACGTTATACGTTATACGTTATACGTTATACGTTATAGGTCTTACCTTATACGTGATACGTCGTACGTTATACGTTATACGTTATACATTATACGTTATACGTTATACGTTATACGCTATACGTTATACGTTATTCGTTATACGTTATACGTAATACGTTATACGTTATACGTTATACGTTATACGTTATACGTTATTCGTTATACGTTATACGTTATACGTTATACGTTATACGTTATACGTTATACGTTATAGGTCATACCTTATACGTGATACGTTGTACGTTATACGTTATACGTTATACGTTATACGTTATACGTTATACGTTATACGTTATACGTTATACGTTATACGTTATACGTTATACGTTATACGTTATACGTAATACGTTATACGTTATACGTTATACGTTATACGTTATTGGTTATACGTTATACGTTATACGTAATACGTTATACGTTATACGTTATACGTAATACGTTATACGTTATACGTTATACGTTAGACGTTATACGTTATACGTTATACGTTATACGTTATACGTTATACGTAATACGTTATACGTTATACGTTATACGTTATACGTTATACGTTATACGTTACACGTAATACGTTATACGTTATATGTTATACGTTATACGTTATACGTTATACGTTGTACGTTATACGTTATACGTTATACGTTATACGTTATACGTTATACGTTATACGTTATACGTTATACGTTATACGTTATACGTTATACGTTATACGTTATACGTTATACGTTATACGTTATACGTTATACGTTATACGTTATACGTTATACGTTATACGTTATACGTTATACGTTATACGTTATACGTTATACGTTATACGTTATACGTTATACGTTATACGTTATACGTTATACGTTATACGTTATACGTTATACGTTATACGTTATACGTTATACGTTATACGTTATACGTTATACGTTATACGTTATACGTTATACGTTATACGTTATACGTTACACGTTATGCGTTATACGTTATAGGTTATACGTTATACGTTATACGTTATACGTTATACGTTATACGTTATACGTAATAGGTCATACCTTATACGTGATACGTTGTACGTTATACGTTATACGTTACACGTTATACGTTATACGTTATACGGTATACGTTATACGTTATACATTATACGTTATACGTTATACGTTATACGCTATACGTTATACGTTATACGTTATACATTATACGTTATACGTTATACGTTATACGCTATACGTTATACGTTATTCGTTATACGTTATACGTTATACGTTATACGTTATTCGTTATACGTTATACGTTATACGTTATACGTTATACGTTATACGTTATACGTTATACGCTATACGTTATACGTTATACGTTATACGTTTTTACGTTATACGTTATACGTTATACGTTATACGTTATACGTTATACGTTATACGTTATACGTTATACGTTATACGTTATACGTTATACGTTATACGTTATACGTTATACGTTATACGTTATACGTTATACGTTATACGTTATACGTAATACGTTATACGTTATACGTTATACGTTATACGTTATACGTTATACGTTATACGTTATACGTTATACGTTATACGTAATACGTTATACGTTATACGTTATACGTTATACGTTATACGCTATACGTTATACGTTATACGTTATACATTAAAGATTATACGTAATACGTTATACGTTATACGCTATACGTTATACGTTATACGTTATACATTATACGTTAGACGTTATACGTTATACGTTGTACGTTATACGTTATACGTTATACGTTATACGTTATAGGTCTTACCTTATACGTGATACGTTGTACGTTATACGTTATACGTTATACGTTATACGTTATACGTTATACGTTATACGTTATACGTTATACGTTATACATTATACGTTATACGTTATACGTTATACGTTATACGTTATTCGTTATACGTTATACGTTATACGTTATACGTTATACGTTATACGTTATACGTTATACGTTATACGTTATATGTCATACCTTATACGTGATACGTTGTACGTTATACGTTATGCGTTATACGTTATACGTTATACGTTATACGTTATACGTTATACGTTATACGTTATAGGTCTTACCTTATACGTGATACGTCGTACGTTATACGTTATACGTTATACGCTATACGTTATACGTTATACGTTATACATTATACGTTATACGTTATACGTTATACGCTATACGTTATACGTTCTTCGTTATACGTTATACGTTATACGTTATACGTTATTCGTTATACGTTATACGTTATACGTTATACGTTATACGTTATACGTTATACGTTATACGTTATACGTTATACGTTATAAGTCATACCTTATACGTGATACGTTGTACGTTATACGTTATACGTTATACGTGATACGTTATACGTTATACGTTATACGTTATACGTTATACGTTATACGTTATACGTTATACGTTATACGTTATACGTTATTGGTTATACGTTATACGTTATACGTAATACGTTATACGTTATACGTTATACGTTATACGTTATACGTTATACGTTATACGTTAGACGTTATACGTTATACGTTATACGTAATACGTTATACGTTATACGTTATACGTTATACGTTATACGTAATACGTTATACGTTATATGTTATACGTTATACGTTATACGTTATACGTTGTACGTTATACGTTATACGTTATACGTTATACGTTATACGTTATACGTTATACGTTATACGTTATACGTTATACGTTATACGTTATACGTTATACGTTATACGTTATACGTTATACGTTATACGTTATACGTTATACGTTATACGTTATACGTTATACGTTATACGTTATACGTTATACGTTATACGTTATACGTTATACGTTATACGTTATACGTTATACGTTATACGTTATACGTTATACGTTATACGTTATACGTTATACGTTATACGTTATACGTTACACGTTATGCGTTATACGTTATACGTTATACGTTATACGTTATACGTAATAGGTCATACCTTATACGTGATACGTTATACGTTATACGTTATACGTAATACGTTATACGTTATTCGTTATACGTTATACGTTAAACGTTATACGTTTTACGTTATACGTTATACGTTTTAGGTCATACCTTGTACGTGATACGTCACACGTTGTAAGTTATACGTTATACGTTATACGTTATACGTTATACGTTATACGTAATACGTTATACGTTATACGTTATACGTTATACGTTATACGTTATACGTAATACGTTATACGTTATATGTTATACGTTATACGTTATACGTTATACGTTGTACGTTATACGTTATACGTTATACGTTATACGTTATACGTTATACGTTATACGTTATACGTTATAGGTCCTACCTTATACGTGATACGTTATACGTTATACGTTATACGTAATACGTTATACGTTATACGTTATACGTTATACGTTATACGTTATACGTTATACGTTATACGTTATACGTTATACGTAATACGTTATACGTTATATGTTATACGTTATACGTTATACGTTATACGTTGTACGTTATACGTTATACGTTATACGTTATACGTTATACGTTATACGTTATACGTTATAGGTCCTACCTTATACGTGATACGTTATACGTTATACGTTATACGTAATACGTTATACGTTATACGTTATACGTTATACGTTATACGTTATACGTTATACGTTATACGTTATACGTTATACGTTATACGTTATACGTTATACGTTATACGTTATACGTTATACGTTACACGTTATACGTTACACGTTATACGTTATACGTTATACGTTATACGTTATACGTTATACGTTATACGTTATACGTTATACGTTATACGTTATACGTTATACGTTATACGTTATACGTTATACGTTATACGTTATACGTTATACGTTATACGTTATACGTTATACGTTATACGTTATAGGTCTTACCTTATACGTGATACGTTGTACGTTATACGTTATACGTTATACGTTATACGTTATACGTTATACGTTATACGTTATACGTTATACGTTATACGTTATACATTATACGTTATACGTTATACGTTATACGCTATACGTTATACGTTATACGTTATACATTATACGTTATACGTTATACGTTATACGCTATACGTTATACGTTATTCGTTATACGTTATACGTTATACGTTATACGTTATTCGTTATACGTTATACGTTATACGTTATACGTTATACGTTATACGTTATACGTTATACGTTATACGTTATAAGTCATACCTTATACGTGATACGTTGTACGTTATACGTTATACGTTATACGTGATACGTTATACGTTATACGTTATACGTTATACGTTATACGTTATACGTTATACGTTATACGTTATACGTAATAGGTCATACCTTATACGTGATACGTTGTACGTTATACGTTATACGTTACACGTTATACGTTATACGTTATACGGTATACGTTATACGTTATACATTATACGTTATACGTTATACGTTATACGCTATACGTTATACGTTATACGTTATACATTATACGTTATACGTTATACGTTATACGCTATACGTTATACGTTATTCGTTATACGTTATACGTTATACGTTATACGTTATTCGTTATACGTTATACGTTATACGTTATACGTTATACGTTATACGTTATACGTTATACGCTATACGTTATACGTTATACGTTATACGTTATACGTTATACGTTATACGTTATACGTTATACGTTGTACGTTATACGTTATACGTTATACGTAATACGTTATACGTTATACGTTATACGTTATACGTTATACGTTATACGTTATACGTTATACGTAATACGTTATACGTTATACGTTATACGTAATACGTTATACGTTATACGTTATACGTTAGACGTTATACGTTATACGTTATACGTTATACGTTATACGTTATACGTTATACGTTATACGTAATACGTTATACGTTATACGTTATACGTTA
Source organism: Ptiloglossa arizonensis (assembly GCF_051014685.1). NCBI lineage: Eukaryota > Metazoa > Arthropoda > Insecta > Hymenoptera > Colletidae > Ptiloglossa > Ptiloglossa arizonensis. The sequence continues at coordinate 446,917 of NW_027478635.1, forward strand.
TACGTTATACGTTGTACGTTATACGTAATACGTTATACGTTATACGTTATACGTTATACGTTATACGTTATACGTTATACGTTATACGTTATACGTTATACGTTATACGTTATACGTAATACGTTATACGTTATACGTTATACGTTATACGTTATTGGTTATACGTTATACGTTATACGTAATACGTTATACGTTATACGTTATACGTAATACGTTATACGTTATACGTTATACGTTAGACGTTATACGTTATACGTTATACGTTATACGTTATACGTTATACGTAATACGTTATACGTTATACGTTATACGTTATACGTTATACGTTATACGTTATACGTAATACGTTATACGTTATATGTTATACGTTATACGTTATACGTTATACGTTATACGTTGTACGTTATACGTTATACGTTATACGTTATACGTTATACGTTATACGTTATACGTTATACGTTATACGTTATACGTTATACGTTATACGTTATACGTTATACGTTATACGTTATACGTTATACGTTATACGTTATACGTTATACGTTATACGTTATACGTTATACGTTATACGTTATACGTTATACGTTATACGTTATACGTTATACGTTATACGTTATACGTTATACGTTATACGTTATACGTTATACGTTATACGTTATACGTTATACGTTATACGTTATACGTTATACGTTATACGTTACACGTTATGCGTTATACGTTATACGTTATACGTTATACGTTATACGTTATACGTAATAGGTCATACCTTATACGTGATACGTTATACGTTATACGTTATACGTAATACGTTATACGTTATTCGTTATACGTTATACGTTAAACGTTATACGTTTTACGTTATACGTTATACGTTTTAGGTCATACCTTGTACGTGATACGTCACACGTTGTAAGTTATACGTTATACGTTATACGTTATACGTTATACGTAATACGTTATACGTTATTCGTTATACGTTATACGTTAAACGTTATACGTTTTACGTTATACGTTATACGTTATACGTTATACGTTATACGTTATACGTTATACGTTATACGTTATACGTTATACGTTATACGTTATACGTTATACGTTATACGTTATACGTTATACGTTATACGTTATACGTTATACGTTATACGTTATACGTTATACGTTATACGTTATACGTTATACGTTATACGTTATACGTTATACGTTACACGTTATGCGTTATACGTTATACGTTATACGTTATACGTTATACGTTATACGTAATAGGTCATACCTTATACGTGATACGTTATACGTTATACGTTATACGTAATACGTTATACGTTATTCGTTATACGTTATACGTTAAACGTTATACGTTTTACGTTATACGTTATACGTTTTAGGTCATACCTTGTACGTGATACGTCACACGTTGTAAGTTATACGTTATACGTTATACGTTATACGTTATACGTTATACGTTATACGTTATACGTTATACGTTATACGTTATACGTTATACGTTATACGTTATACGTTATACGTTATACGTTATACGTTATACGTTATACGTTATACGTTATACGTTATACGTTATACGTTATACGTTATACGTTATACGTTATACGTTATACGTTATACGTTATACGTTATACGTTATACGTTATACGTTATACGTTATACGTTATACGTTATACGTTATACGTTATACGTTATACGTTATACGTTATACGTTATACGTTATACGTTATACGTTATACGTTATACGTTATACGTTATACGTTATACGTTATACGTTATAGGTCTTACCTTATACGTGATACGTTGTACGTTATACGTTATACGTTATACGTTATACGTTATACGTTATACGTTATACGTTATACGTTATACGTTATACATTATACGTTATACGTTATACGTTATACGCTATACGTTATACGTTATACGTTATACATTATACGTTATACGTTATACGTTATACGCTATACGTTATACGTTATTCGTTATACGTTATACGTTATACGTTATACGTTATTCGTTATACGTTATACGTTATACGTTATACGTTATACGTTATACGTTATACGTTATACGTTATACGTTATAAGTCATACCTTATACGTGATACGTTGTACGTTATACGTTATACGTTATACGTTATGCGTTATACGTTATACGTTATACGTTATACGTTATACGTTATACGTTATACGTTATACGTTATACGTTATACGTTATACGTAATAGGTCATACCTTATACGTGATACGTTGTACGTTATACGTTATACGTTATTCGTTATACGTTATACGTTATACGTTATACGTTATACGTTATACGTTATACGTTATACGTTATAAGTCATACCTTATACGTGATACGTTATACGTTATATGTTATACGTTATACGTTATACGTTATACGTTGTACGTTATACGTTATACGTTATACGTTATACGTTATACGTTATACGTTATACGTTATTCGTTATAGGTCTTACCTTATACGTGATACGTTGTACGTTATACGTTATACGTTATACGTTATACGTTATACGTTATACGTTATACGTTATACGTTATACATTATACGTTATACGTTATACGTTATACGCTATACGTTATACGTTATACGTTATACGTTATACGTTATACGTTATACGTTATACGTTATACGTTATACGTTATACGTTATACGTTATACGTTATACGTTATAGGTCTTACCTTATACGTGATACGTTGTACGTTATACGTTATACGTTATACGTTATACGTTATACGTTATACGTTATACGTAATACGTTATACGTTATACATTATACGTTATACGTTATACGTTATACGCTATACGTTATACGTTATACGTTATACATTATACGTTATACGTTATACGTTATACGCTATACGTTATACGTTATTCGTTATACGTTATACGTTATACGTTATACGTTATTCGTTATACGTTATACGTTATACGTTATACGTTATACGTTATACGTTATACGTTATACGTTATACGTTATACGTTATACGTTATACGTTATACGTTATACGTTATACGTTATAGGTCTTACCTTATACGTGATACGTTGTACGTTATACGTTATACGTTATACGTTATACATTATACGTTATACGTTATACGTTATACGCTATACGTTATACGTTATTCGTTATACGTTATACGTTATACGTTATACGATATTCGTTATACGTTATACGTTATACGTTATACGTTATACGTTATACGTTATACGTTATACGTTATACGTTATACGTTATACGTTATACGTTATACGTTATACGTTATACGTTATACGTTATAGGTCTTACCTTACACGTGATACGTTGTACGTTATACGTTATACGTTATACGTTATACGTTATACGTTATACGTTATACGTTATACGTTATACATTATACGTTATACGTTATACGTTATACGCTATACGTTATACGTTATACGTTATACATTATACGTTATACGTTATACGTTATACGCTATACGTTATACGTTATTCGTTATACGTTATACGTTATACGTTATACGTTATTCGTTATACGTTATACGTTATACGTTATACGTTATACGTTATACGTTATACGTTATACGTTATACGTTATACGTTATACGTTATACGTTATACGTTATAGGTCTTACCTTATACGTGATACGTTGTACGTTATACGTTATACGTTATACGTTATACGTTATACGTTATACGTTATACGTTATACGTTATACGTTATACATTATACGTTATACGTTATACGTTATACGCTATACGTTATACGTTATACGTTATACATTATACGTTATACGTTATACGTTATACGTTATACGTTATACGTTATACATTATACGTTATACGTTATACGTTATACGCTATACGTTATACGTTATACGTTATACGTTATACGTTATACGTTATACGTTATACGTTATACGTTATACGTTATACGTTATACGTTATACGTTATACGTTATACGTTATACGTTATACGTTATTCGTTATACGTTATACGTTATACGTTATACGTTATACGTTATACGTTATACGTTATACGTTATACGTTATAAGTCATACCTTATACGTGATACGTTGTACGTTATACGTTATACGTTATACGTTATGCGTTATACGTTATACGTTATACGTTATACGTTATACGTTATACGTTATACGTTATACGTTATACGTTATACGTTATACGTAATAGGTCATACCTTATACGTGATACGTTGTACGTTATACGTTATACGTTATTCGTTATACGTTATACGTTATACGTTATACGTTATACGTTATACGTTATACGTTATACGTTATAAGTCATACCTTATACGTGATACCTTATACGTTATATGTTATACGTTATACGTTATACGTTATACGTTGTACGTTATACGTTATACGTTATACGTTATACGTTATACGTTATACGTTATACGTTATTCGTTATAGGTCTTACCTTATACGTGATACGTTGTACGTTATACGTTATACGTTATACGTTATACGTTATACGTTATACGTTATACGTTATACGTTATACATTATACGTTATACGTTATACGTTATACGCTATACGTTATACGTTATACGTTATACGTTATACGTTATACGTTATACGTTATACGTTATACGTTATACGTTATACGTTATACGTTATACGTTATACGTTATAGGTCTTACCTTATACGTGATACGTTGTACGTTATACGTTATACGTTATACGTTATACGTTATACGTTATACGTTATACGTAATACGTTATACGTTATACATTATACGTTATACGTTATACGTTATACGTTATACGTTATACGTTATACGTTATACGTTATACGTTATACGTTATACGTTATACGTTATACGTTATACGTTATACGTTATACGTTATACGTTATACGTTATACGTTATACGTTATACGTTATACGTTATACGTTATACGCTATACGTTATACGTTATACGTTATACGTTATACGTTATACGTTATACGTTATACGTTATACGTTATACGTTATACGTTATACGTTATACGTTATACGTTATACGTTATACGTTATACGTTATACGTTATTCGTTATACGTTATACGTTATACGTTATACGTTATACGTTATACGTTATACGTTATACGTTATACGTTATACGTTATAAGTCATACCTTATACGTGATACGTTGTACGTTATACGTTATACGTTATACGTTATGCGTTATACGTTATACGTTATACGTTATACGTTATACGTTATACGTTATACGTTATACGTTATACGTTATACGTTATACGTAATAGGTCATACCTTATACGTGATACGTTGTACGTTATACGTTATACGTTATTCGTTATACGTTATACGTTATACGTTATACGTTATACGTTATACGTTATACGTTATACGTTATACGTTATAAGTCATACCTTATACGTGATACGTTATACGTTATATGTTATACGTTATACGTTATACGTTATACGTTGTACGTTATACGTTATACGTTATACGTTATACGTTATACGTTATACGTTATACGTTATTCGTTATAGGTCTTACCTTATACGTGATACGTTGTACGTTATACGTTATACGTTATACGTTATACGTTATACGTTATACGTTATACGTTATACGTTATACATTATACGTTATACGTTATACGTTATACGCTATACGTTATACGTTATACGTTATACGTTATACGTTATACGTTATACGTTATACGTTATACGTTATACGTTATACGTTATACGTTATACGTTATAGGTCTTACCTTATACGTGATACGTTGTACGTTATACGTTATACGTTATACGTTATACGTTATACGTTATACGTTATACGTAATACGTTATACGTTATACATTATACGTTATACGTTATACGTTATACGTTATACGTTATACGTTATACGTTATACGTTATACGTTATACGTTATACGTTATACGTTATACGTTATACGTTATACGTTATACGTTATACGTTATACGTTATACGTTATACGTTATACGTTATACGTTATACGTTATACGTTATACGTTATACGTTATACGTTATACGTTATACGTTATACGTTATACGTTATACGTTATACGTTATACGTTATACGTTATACGTTATACGTTATACGTTATACGTTATACGTTATAAGTCATACCTTATACGTGATACGTTGTACGTTATACGTTATACGTTATACGTTATGCGTTATACGTTATACGTTATACGTTATACGTTATACGTTATACGTTATACGTTATACGTTATACGTTATACGTAATAGGTCATACCTTATACGTGATACGTTGTACGTTATACGTTATACGTTACTCGTTATACGTTATACGTTATACGTTATACGTTATACGTTATACGTTATACGTTATACGTTATACGTTATAAGTCATACCTTATACGTGATACGTTATACGTTATATGTTATACGTTATACGTTATACGTTATACGTAATAGGTCATACCTTATACGTGATACGTTGTACGTTATACGTTATACGTTACTCGTTATACGTTATACGTTATACGTTATACGTTATACGTTATACGTTATACGTTATACGTTATACGTTATACGTTATACGTTATACGTTATACGTTATACGTTATACGTTATACGTTATACGTTATACGTTATACGTTATACGTTATACGTTATACGTTATACGTTATACGTTATACGTTATACGTTATACGTTATACGTTATACGTTATACGTTATACGTTATACGTTATACGTTATAGGTTATACGTTATACGTTATACGTTATACGTTATACGTTATACGTTATACGTTATACGTTATACGTTATACGTTATACGTTATACGTTATACGTTATACGTTATACGTTATACGTTATACGTTATACGTTATACGTTATACGTTATACGTTATACGTTATACGTTATAGGTCTTACCTTATACGTGATACGTTGTACGTTATACGTTATACGTTATACGTTATACGTTATACGTTATACGTTATACGTAATACGTTATACGTTATACGTTATACGTTATACGTTATACGTTATACGTTATACGTTATACGTTATACGTTATACGTTATACGTTATACGTTATACGTTATACGTTATACGTTATACGTTATACGTTATACGTTATTCGTTATACGTTATACGTTATACGTTATACGTTATACGTTATACGTTATACGTTATACGTTATACGTTATAAGTCATACCTTATACGTGATACGTTATACGTTATACGTTATGCGTTATACGTTATACGTTATACGTTATACGTTATACGTTATACGTTATACGTTATACGTTATACGTTATACGTTATACGTTATACGTTATACGTAATAGGTCATACCTTATACGTGATACGTTGTACGTTATACGTTATACGTTATTCGTTATACGTTATACGTTATACGTTATACGTTATACGTTATACGTTATACGTTATACGTTATAAGTCATACCTTATACGTGATACCTTATACGTTATATGTTATACGTTATACGTTATACGTTATACGTTGTACGTTATACGTTATACGTTATACGTTATACGTTATACGTTATACGTTATACGTTATTCGTTATAGGTCTTACCTTATACGTGATACGTTGTACGTTATACGTTATACGTTATACGTTATACGTTATACGTTATACGTTATACGTTATACGTTATACATTATACGTTATACGTTATACGTTATACGCTATACGTTATACGTTATACGTTATACGTTATACGTTATACGTTATACGTTATACGTTATACGTTATACGTTATACGTTATACGTTATACGTTATACGTTATAGGTCTTACCTTATACGTGATACGTTGTACGTTATACGTTATACGTTATACGTTATACGTTATACGTTATACGTTATACGTAATACGTTATACGTTATACATTATACGTTATACGTTATACGTTATACGTTATACGTTATACGTTATACGTTATACGTTATACGTTATACGTTATACGTTATACGTTATACGTTATACGTTATACGTTATACGTTATACGTTATACGTTATACGTTATACGTTATACGTTATACGTTATACGTTATACGCTATACGTTATACGTTATACGTTATACGTTATACGTTATACGTTATACGTTATACGTTATACGTTATACGTTATACGTTATACGTTATACGTTATACGTTATACGTTATACGTTATACGTTATACGTTATTCGTTATACGTTATACGTTATACGTTATACGTTATACGTTATACGTTATACGTTATACGTTATACGTTATACGTTATAAGTCATACCTTATACGTGATACGTTGTACGTTATACGTTATACGTTATACGTTATGCGTTATACGTTATACGTTATACGTTATACGTTATACGTTATACGTTATACGTTATACGTTATACGTTATACGTTATACGTAATAGGTCATACCTTATACGTGATACGTTGTACGTTATACGTTATACGTTATTCGTTATACGTTATACGTTATACGTTATACGTTATACGTTATACGTTATACGTTATACGTTATACGTTATAAGTCATACCTTATACGTGATACGTTATACGTTATATGTTATACGTTATACGTTATACGTTATACGTTGTACGTTATACGTTATACGTTATACGTTATACGTTATACGTTATACGTTATACGTTATTCGTTATAGGTCTTACCTTATACGTGATACGTTGTACGTTATACGTTATACGTTATACGTTATACGTTATACGTTATACGTTATACGTTATACGTTATACATTATACGTTATACGTTATACGTTATACGCTATACGTTATACGTTATACGTTATACGTTATACGTTATACGTTATACGTTATACGTTATACGTTATACGTTATACGTTATACGTTATACGTTATAGGTCTTACCTTATACGTGATACGTTGTACGTTATACGTTATACGTTATACGTTATACGTTATACGTTATACGTTATACGTAATACGTTATACGTTATACATTATACGTTATACGTTATACGTTATACGTTATACGTTATACGTTATACGTTATACGTTATACGTTATACGTTATACGTTATACGTTATACGTTATACGTTATACGTTATACGTTATACGTTATACGTTATACGTTATACGTTATACGTTATACGTTATACGTTATACGTTATACGTTATACGTTATACGTTATACGTTATACGTTATACGTTATACGTTATACGTTATACGTTATACGTTATACGTTATACGTTATACGTTATACGTTATACGTTATACGTTATAAGTCATACCTTATACGTGATACGTTGTACGTTATACGTTATACGTTATACGTTATGCGTTATACGTTATACGTTATACGTTATACGTTATACGTTATACGTTATACGTTATACGTTATACGTTATACGTAATAGGTCATACCTTATACGTGATACGTTGTACGTTATACGTTACTCGTTATACGTTATACGTTATACGTTATACGTTATACGTTATACGTTATACGTTATACGTTATACGTTATAAGTCATACCTTATACGTGATACGTTATACGTTATATGTTATACGTTATACGTTATACGTTATACGTAATAGGTCATACCTTATACGTGATACGTTGTACGTTATACGTTATACGTTACTCGTTATACGTTATACGTTATACGTTATACGTTATACGTTATACGTTATACGTTATACGTTATACGTTATACGTTATACGTTATACGTTATACGTTATACGTTATACGTTATACGTTATACGTTATACGTTATACGTTATACGTTATACGTTATACGTTATACGTTATACGTTATACGTTATACGTTATACGTTATACGTTATACGTTATACGTTATACGTTATACGTTATACGTTATAGGTTATACGTTATACGTTATACGTTATACGTTATACGTTATACGTTATACGTTATACGTTATACGTTATACGTTATACGTTATACGTTATACGTTATACGTTATACGTTATACGTTATACGTTATACGTTATACGTTATACGTTATACGTTATACGTTATACGTTATACGTTATACGTTATAGGTCTTACCTTATACGTGATACGTCGTACGTTATACGTTATACGTTATACGTTATACGTTATACGTTATACGTTATACGCTATACGTTATACGTTATTCGTTATACGTTATACGTTATACGTTATACGTTATTCGTTATACGTTATACGTTATACGTTATACGTTATACGTTATACGTTATACGTTATACGTTATACGTTATACGTTATACGTTATACGTTATACGTTATACGTTATACGTTATACGTTATACGTTATACGTTATACGTTATACGTTATACGTTATACGTTATACGTTATACGTTATACGTTATACGTTATACGTTATACGTTATACGTTATACGTTATACGTTATACGTTATACGTTATACGTTATACGTTATACGTTATACGTTATACGTTATACGTTATACGTTATACGTTATACGTTATACGTTATACGTTATACGTTATACGTTATACGTTATACGTTATACGTTATACGTTATACGTTATACGTTATACGTTATACGTTATACGTTATACGTTATACGTTATACGTTATACGTTATACGTTATACGTTATACGTTATACGTTATACGTTATACGTTATACGTTATACGTTATACGTTATACGTTATACGTTATACGTTATACGTTATACGTTATACGTTATACGTTATACGTTATACGTTATACGTTATACGTTATACGTTATACGTTATACGTTATACGTTATACGTTATACGTTATACGTTATACGTTATACGTTATAGGTCTTACCTTATACGTGATACGTTGTACGTTATACGTTATACGTTATACGTTATACGTTATACGTTATACGTTATACGTTATACGTTATACGTTATACATTATACGTTATACGTTATACGTTATACGCTATACGTTATACGTTATACGTTATACATTATACGTTATACGTTATACGTTATACGCTATACGTTATACGTTATTCGTTATACGTTATACGTTATACGTTATACGTTATTCGTTATACGTTATACGTTATACGTTATACGTTATACGTTATACGTTATACGTTATACGTTATACGTTATACGTTATAAGTCATACCTTATACGTGATACGTTGTACGTTATACGTTATACGTTATACGTTATGCGTTATACGTTATACGTTATACGTTATACGTTATACGTTATACGTTATACGTTATACGTTATACGTTATACGTTATACGTAATAGGTCATACCTTATACGTGATACGTTGTACGTTATACGTTATACGTTATTCGTTATACGTTATACGTTATACGTTATACGTTATACGTTATACGTTATACGTTATACGTTATACGTTATACGTTATAAGTCATACCTTATACGTGATACGTTATACGTTATATGTTATACGTTATACGTTATACGTTATACGTTGTACGTTATACGTTATACGTTATACGTTATACGTTATACGTTATACGTTATACGTTATACGTTATTCGTTATAGGTCTTACCTTATACGTGATACGTTGTACGTTATACGTTATACGTTATACGTTATACGTTATACGTTATACGTTATACGTTATACGTTATTCGTTATAGGTCTTACCTTATACGTGATACGTTATACGTTATACGCTATACGTTATACGTTATACGTTATACATTATACATTATACGTTATACGTTATACGTTATACGCTATACGTTATACGTTATACGTTATACATTATACGTTAGACGTTATACGTTATACGTTATACGTTATACGTTATACGTTATACGTAATACGTTATACGTTATACGTTATACGTTATACGTAATACGTAATACGTTATACGTTATACGTTATACGTTAAACGTTATACGTTATACGTTACACGTTATACGTTATACGTTATACGTTATACGGTATACGTTATGCGTTATACGCTATACGTTATGTGTTATAGGATATACGTCATGCGTTATAGGATATACGTCATGCGTTGTAGGATATACGTTATACGTTATACGTTATACGTTATACGTTATACGTTATACGTTATACGTTATACGTTATACGTTATACGTTATACGTTATACGTTATACGTTATACGTTATACGTTATACGTTATACGTTATACGTTATACGTTATACGTTATACGTTACACGTTATACGTCATACGTTATACGTTATACGTTATACGTTATAGGTCATACCTTATACGTGATACGTTATACGTTATACGTTATACGTTATACGTTATACGTTATGCGTTATACGTTATACGTTATACGTTATACGTTATACGTTATACGTTATACGTTATACGTTATAAGTCACACGTTATACGTTATACATTATACGTTATACGTTATACGTTATACGTTATACGTGATACGTTATACGTTATACGTTATACGTTATACGTTATACGTTATACGTTATACGTTATACGTTATACGTTATACGTTATACGTTATACGTTATACGTTATACGTTATACGTTATACGTTATACGTTATACGTTATACGTTATACGTTATACGTTATACGTTATACGTTATACGTTATACGTTATACGTTATACGTTATACGTTATACGTTATACGTTATACGTTATACGTTATACGTTATACGTTATACGTTATACGTTATACGTTATACGTTATACGTTATACGTTATACGTTATACGTTATACGTTATACGTTATACGTTATACGTTATACGTTATACGTTATACGTTATACGTTATACGTTATACGTTATACGTTATACGTTATACGTTATACGTTATACGTTATACGTTATACGTTATACGTTATACGTTATACGTTATACGTTATACGTTATACGTTATACGTTATAAGTCATACCTTATACGTGATACGTTGTACGTTATACGTTATACGTTATACGTTATGCGTTATACGTTATACGTTATACGTTATACGTTATACGTTATACGTTATACGTTATACGTTATACGTTATACGTTATACGTAATAGGTCATACCTTATACGTGATACGTTGTACGTTATACGTTATACGTTATTCGTTATACGTTATACGTTATACGTTATACGTTATACGTTATACGTTATACGTTATACGTTATACGTTATACGTTATAAGTCATACCTTATACGTGATACGTTATACGTTATATGTTATACGTTATACGTTATACGTTATACGTTATACGTTATACGTTATACGTTATACGTTATACGTTATACGTTATACGTTATACGTTATACGTTATACGTTATACGTTATACGTTATACGTTATAGGTCTTACCTTATACGTGATACGTTGTACGTTATACGTTATACGTTATACGTTATACGTTATACGTGATACGTTATACGTTATACGTTATACGTTATACGTTATACGTTATACGTTATACGTTATACGTTATACGTTATACGTTATACGTTATACGTTATACGTTATACGTTATACGTTATACGTTATACGTTATACGTTATACGTTATACGTTATACGTTATACGTTATACGTTATACGTTATACGTTATACGTTATACGTTATACGTTATACGTTATACGTTATACGTTATACGTTATACGTTATACGTTATACGTTATACGTTATACGTTATACGTTATACGTTATACGTTATAGGTCTTACCTTATACGTGATACGTTGTACGTTATACGTTATACGTTATACGTTATACGTTATACGTTATACGTTATACGTTATACGTTATACGTTATACATTATACGTTATACGTTATACGTTATACGCTATACGTTATACGTTATACGTTATACATTATACGTTATACGTTATACGTTATACGCTATACGTTATACGTTATTCGTTATACGTTATACGTTATACGTTATACGTTATTCGTTATACGTTATACGTTATACGTTATACGTTATACGTTATACGTTATACGTTATACGTTATACGTTATACGTTATAAGTCATACCTTATACGTGATACGTTGTACGTTATACGTTATACGTTATACGTTATGCGTTATACGTTATACGTTATACGTTATACGTTATACGTTATACGTTATACGTTATACGTTATACGTTATACGTTATACGTAATAGGTCATACCTTATACGTGATACGTTGTACGTTATACGTTATACGTTATTCGTTATACGTTATACGTTATACGTTATACGTTATACGTTATACGTTATACGTTATACGTTATACGTTATACGTTATAAGTCATACCTTATACGTGATACGTTATACGTTATATGTTATACGTTATACGTTATACGTTATACGTTGTACGTTATACGTTATACGTTATACGTTATACGTTATACGTTATACGTTATACGTTATACGTTATTCGTTATAGGTCTTACCTTATACGTGATACGTTGTACGTTATACGTTATACGTTATACGTTATACGTTATACGTTATACGTTATACGTTATACGTTATACGTTATTCGTTATAGGTCTTACCTTATACGTGATACGTTATACGTTATACGCTATACGTTATACGTTATACGTTATACATTATACATTATACGTTATACGTTATACGTTATACGCTATACGTTATACGTTATACGTTATACATTATACGTTAGACGTTATACGTTATACGTTATACGTTATACGTTATACGTTATACGTAATACGTTATACGTTATACGTTATACGTTATACGTAATACGTAATACGTTATACGTTATACGTTATACGTTAAACGTTATACGTTATACGTTACACGTTATACGTTATACGTTATACGTTATACGGTATACGTTATGCGTTATACGCTATACGTTATGTGTTATAGGATATACGTCATGCGTTATAGGATATACGTCATGCGTTGTAGGATATACGTTATACGTTATACGTTATACGTTATACGTTATACGTTATACGTTATACGTTATACGTTATACGTTATACGTTATACGTTATACGTTATACGTTATACGTTATACGTTATACGTTATACGTTATACGTTATACGTTATACGTTATACGTTACACGTTATACGTCATACGTTATACGTTATACGTTATACGTTATAGGTCATACCTTATACGTGATACGTTATACGTTATACGTTATACGTTATACGTTATACGTTATGCGTTATACGTTATACGTTATACGTTATACGTTATACGTTATACGTTATACGTTATACGTTATAAGTCACACGTTATACGTTATACATTATACGTTATACGTTATACGTTATACGTTATACGTGATACGTTATACGTTATACGTTATACGTTATACGTTATACGTTATACGTTATACGTTATACGTTATACGTTATACGTTATACGTTATACGTTATACGTTATACGTTATACGTTATACGTTATACGTTATACGTTATACGTTATACGTTATACGTTATACGTTATACGTTATACGTTATACGTTATACGTTATACGTTATACGTTATACGTTATACGTTATACGTTATACGTTATACGTTATACGTTATACGTTATACGTTATACGTTATACGTTATACGTTATACGTTATACGTTATACGTTATACGTTATACGTTATACGTTATACGTTATACGTTATACGTTATACGTTATACGTTATACGTTATACGTTATACGTTATACGTTATACGTTATACGTTATACGTTATACGTTATACGTTATACGTTATACGTTATACGTTATACGTTATACGTTATACGTTATACGTTATACGTTATACGTTATACGTTATACGTTATACGTTATACGTTATACGTTATACGTTATACGTTATACGTTATACGTTATACGTTATACGTTATACGTTATACGTTATACGTTATACGTTATACGTTATACGTTATACGTTATACGTTATAGGTCTTACCTTATACGTGATACGTTGTACGTTATACGTTATACGTTATACGTTATACGTTATACGTTATACGTTATACGTTATACGTTATACGTTATACGTTATACATTATACGTTATACGTTATACGTTATACGCTATACGTTATACGTTATACGTTATACATTATACGTTATACGTTATACGTTATACGCTATACGTTATACGTTATTCGTTATACGTTATACGTTATACGT
Organism: Ptiloglossa arizonensis; assembly: GCF_051014685.1. NCBI lineage: Eukaryota > Metazoa > Arthropoda > Insecta > Hymenoptera > Colletidae > Ptiloglossa > Ptiloglossa arizonensis. The sequence continues at coordinate 463,057 of NW_027478635.1, forward strand.
TATACGTTATTCGTTATACGTTATACGTTATACGTTATACGTTATACGTTATACGTTATACGTTATACGTTATACGTTATAAGTCATACCTTATACGTGATACGTTGTACGTTATACGTTATACGTTATACGTTATGCGTTATACGTTATACGTTATACGTTATACGTTATACGTTATACGTTATACGTTATACGTTATACGTTATACGTAATAGGTCATACCTTATACGTGATACGTTGTACGTTATACGTTATACGTTACTCGTTATACGTTATACGTTATACGTTATACGTTATACGTTATACGTTATACGTTATACGTTATACGTTATAAGTCATACCTTATACGTGATACGTTATACGTTATATGTTATACGTTATACGTTATACGTTATACGTAATAGGTCATACCTTATACGTGATACGTTGTACGTTATACGTTATACGTTACTCGTTATACGTTATACGTTATACGTTATACGTTATACGTTATACGTTATACGTTATACGTTATACGTTATACGTTATACGTTATACGTTATACGTTATACGTTATACGTTATACGTTATACGTTATACGTTATACGTTATACGTTATACGTTATACGTTATACGTTATACGTTATACGTTATACGTTATACGTTATACGTTATACGTTATACGTTATACGTTATACGTTATACGTTATACGTTATACGTTATACGTTATACGTTATACGTTATACGTTATACGTTATACGTTATACGTTATACGTTATACGTTATACGTTATACGTTATACGTTATACGTTATACGTTATAGGTCTTACCTTATACGTGATACGTCGTACGTTATACGTTATACGTTATACGTTATACGTTATACGTTATACGTTATACGCTATACGTTATACGTTATTCGTTATACGTTATACGTTATACGTTATACGTTATTCGTTATACGTTATACGTTATACGTTATACGTTATACGTTATACGTTATACGTTATACGTTATACGTTATACGTTATACGTTATACGTTATACGTTATACGTTATACGTTATACGTTATACGTTATACGTTATACGTTATACGTTATACGTTATACGTTATACGTTATACGTTATACGTTATACGTTATACGTTATACGTTATACGTTATACGTTATACGTTATACGTTATACGTTATACGTTATACGTTATACGTTATACGTTATACGTTATACGTTATACGTTATACGTTATACGTTATACGTTATACGTTATACGTTATACGTTATACGTTATACGTTATACGTTATACGTTATACGTTATACGTTATACGTTATACGTTATACGTTATACGTTATACGTTATACGTTATACGTTATACGTTATACGTTATACGTTATACGTTATACGTTATACGTTATACGTTATACGTTATACGTTATACGTTATACGTTATACGTTATACGTTATACGTTATACGTTATACGTTATACGTTATACGTTATACGTTATACGTTATACGTTATACGTTATACGTTATACGTTATACGTTATACGTTATAGGTCTTACCTTATACGTGATACGTTGTACGTTATACGTTATACGTTATACGTTATACGTTATACGTTATACGTTATACGTTATACGTTATACGTTATACGTTATACCATATATGTTATACGTTATACGTAATACGTTATACGTTATACGTTATACGTAATACGTAATACGTTATACGTTATACGTTAAACGTTAGACGTTATACGTTACACGTTATACGTTATACGTTATACGTTATACGTTATACGGTATACGTTATGCGTTATACGCTATACGTTATGTGTTATAGGATATACGTCATGCGTTATAGGATATACGTCATGCGTTGTAGGATATACGTTATACGTTATACGTTATACGTTATACGTTATACGTTATACGTTATACGTTATACGTTATACGTTATACGTTATACGTTATACGTTATACGTTATACGTTATACGTTATACGTTATACGTTATACGTTATACGTAATACGTTATACGTTATACATTATACGTTATACGTTATACGTTATACGCTATACGTTATACGTTATACGTTATACGTTATAGGTCTTACCTTATACGTGATACGTCGTACGTTATACGTTATACGTTATACATTATACGTTATACGTTATACGTTATACGCTATACGTTATACGTTATTCGTTATACGTTATACGTTATACGTTATACGTTATTCGTTATACGTTATACGTTATACGTTATACGTTATACGTTATACGTTATACGTTATACGTTATACGTTATACGTTATACGTTATACGTTATACGTTATACGTTATACGTTATACGTTATACGTTATACGTTATACGTTATACGTTATACGTTATACGTTATACGTTATACGTTATACGTTATACGTTATACGTTATACGTTATACGTTATACGTTATACGTTATACGTTATACGTTATACGTTATACGTTATACGTTATACGTTATACGTTATACGTTATACGTTATACGTTATACGTTATACGTTATACGTTATACGTTATACGTTATACGTTATACGTTATACGTTATACGTTATACGTTATACGTTATACGTTATACGTTATACGTTATACGTTATACGTTATACGTTATACGTTATACGTTATACGTTATACGTTATACGTTATACGTTATACGTTATACGTTATACGTTATACGTTATACGTTATACGTTATACGTTATACGTTATACGTTATACGTTATACGTTATACGTTATACGTTATACGTTATACGTTATACGTTATACGTTATACGTTATACGTTATAGGTCTTACCTTATACGTGATACGTTGTACGTTATACGTTATACGTTATACGTTATACGTTATACGTTATACGTTATACGTTATACGTTATACGTTATACGTTATACATTATACGTTATACGTTATACGTTATACGCTATACGTTATACGTTATACGTTATACATTATACGTTATACGTTATACGTTATACGCTATACGTTATACGTTATTCGTTATACGTTATACGTTATACGTTATACGTTATTCGTTATACGTTATACGTTATACGTTATACGTTATACGTTATACGTTATACGTTATACGTTATACGTTATAAGTCATACCTTATACGTGATACGTTGTACGTTATACGTTATACGTTATACGTTATGCGTTATACGTTATACGTTATACGTTATACGTTATACGTTATACGTTATACGTTATACGTTATACGTTATACGTAATAGGTCATACCTTATACGTGATACGTTGTACGTTATACGTTATACGTTACTCGTTATACGTTATACGTTATACGTTATACGTTATACGTTATACGTTATACGTTATACGTTATACGTTATAAGTCATACCTTATACGTGATACGTTATACGTTATATGTTATACGTTATACGTTATACGTTATACGTAATAGGTCATACCTTATACGTGATACGTTGTACGTTATACGTTATACGTTACTCGTTATACGTTATACGTTATACGTTATACGTTATACGTTATACGTTATACGTTATACGTTATACGTTATACGTTATACGTTATACGTTATACGTTATACGTTATACGTTATACGTTATACGTTATACGTTATACGTTATACGTTATACGTTATACGTTATACGTTATACGTTATACGTTATACGTTATACGTTATACGTTATACGTTATACGTTATACGTTATACGTTATACGTTATACGTTATACGTTATACGTTATACGTTATACGTTATACGTTATACGTTATACGTTATACGTTATACGTTATACGTTATACGTTATACGTTATACGTTATACGTTATACGTTATACGTTATACGTTATACGTTATACGTTATAGGTCTTACCTTATACGTGATACGTCGTACGTTATACGTTATACGTTATACGTTATACGTTATACGTTATACGTTATACGCTATACGTTATACGTTATTCGTTATACGTTATACGTTATACGTTATACGTTATTCGTTATACGTTATACGTTATACGTTATACGTTATACGTTATACGTTATACGTTATACGTTATACGTTATACGTTATACGTTATACGTTATACGTTATACGTTATACGTTATACGTTATACGTTATACGTTATACGTTATACGTTATACGTTATACGTTATACGTTATACGTTATACGTTATACGTTATACGTTATACGTTATACGTTATACGTTATACGTTATACGTTATACGTTATACGTTATACGTTATACGTTATACGTTATACGTTATACGTTATACGTTATACGTTATACGTTATACGTTATACGTTATACGTTATACGTTATACGTTATACGTTATACGTTATACGTTATACGTTATACGTTATACGTTATACGTTATACGTTATACGTTATACGTTATACGTTATACGTTATACGTTATACGTTATACGTTATACGTTATACGTTATACGTTATACGTTATACGTTATACGTTATACGTTATACGTTATACGTTATACGTTATACGTTATACGTTATACGTTATAGGTCTTACCTTATACGTGATACGTTGTACGTTATACGTTATACGTTATACGTTATACGTTATACGTTATACGTTATACGTTATACGTTATACGTTATACATTATACGTTATACGTTATACGTTATACGCTATACGTTATACGTTATACGTTATACATTATACGTTATACGTTATACGTTATACGCTATACGTTATACGTTATTCGTTATACGTTATACGTTATACGTTATACGTTATTCGTTATACGTTATACGTTATACGTTATACGTTATACGTTATACGTTATACGTTATACGTTATACGTTATAAGTCATACCTTATACGTGATACGTTGTACGTTATACGTTATACGTTATACGTTATGCGTTATACGTTATACGTTATACGTTATACGTTATACGTTATACGTTATACGTTATACGTTATACGTTATACGTTATACGTAATAGGTCATACCTTATACGTGATACGTTGTACGTTATACGTTATACGTTATTCGTTATACGTTATACGGTATACGTTATACGTTATACGTTATACGTTATACGTTATACGTTATACGTTATACGTTATACGTTATACGTTATAAGTCATACCTTATACGTGATACGTTATACGTTATATGTTATACGTTATACGTTATACGTTATACGTTGTACGTTATACGTTATACGTTATACGTTATACGTTATACGTTATACGTTATACGTTATACGTTATTCGTTATAGGTCTTACCTTATACGTGATACGTTGTACGTTATACGTTATACGTTATACGTTATACGTTATACGTTATACGTTATACGTTATACGTTATTCGTTATAGGTCTTACCTTATACGTGATACGTTGTACGTTATACGTTATACGTTATACGTTATACGTTATACGTTATACGTTATACGTTATACGTTATACGTTATACGTTATACATTATACGTTATACGTTATACGTTATACGCTATACGTTATACGTTATACGTTATACATTATACATTATACGTTATACGTTATACGTTATACGCTATACGTTATACGTTATACGTTATACATTATACGTTAGACGTTATACGTTATACGTTATACGTTATACGTTATACGTTATACGTAATACGTTATACGTTATACGTTATACGTTATACGTAATACGTAATACGTTATACGTTATACGTTATACGTTAAACGTTAAACGTTATACGTTATACGTTACACGTTATACGTTATACGTTATACGTTATACGGTATACGTTATGCGTTATACGCTATACGTTATGTGTTATAGGATATACGTCATGCGTTATAGGATATACGTCATGCGTTGTAGGATATACGTTATACGTTATACGTTATACGTTATACGTTATACGTTATACGTTATACGTTATACGTTATACGTTATACGTTATACGTTATACGTTATACGTTATACGTTATACGTTATACGTTATACGTTATACGTTATACGTTATACGTTATACGTTATACGTTACACGTTATACGTCATACGTTATACGTTATACGTTATACGTTATAGGTCATACCTTATACGTGATACGTTATACGTTATACGTTATACGTTACACGTTATACGTCATACGTTATACGTTATACGTTATACGTTATAGGTCATACCTTATACGTGATACGTTATACGTTATACGTTATACGTTACGTTATACGTTATGCGTTATACGTTATACGTTATACGTTATACGTTATACGTTATACGTTATACGTTATACGTTATACGTTATAAGTCACACGTTATACGTTATACATTATACGTTATACGTTATACGTTATACGTTATACGTGATACGTTATACGTTATACGTTATACGTTATACGTTATGCGTTATACGTTATACGTTATACGTTATACGTTATACGCTATACGTTATAAGTTATACGTTATACGTTATACGTTATACGTTATACGTTATACGTTTTTCGTTATACGTTATACGTTATACGTTATACGTTATACGTTATACGTTATACGTTATACGTTATACGTTATACGTTATACGTTATACGTTGTACGTTATACGTTATACGTTATACGTTATACGTTATACGTTATACGTTATACGTTATACGTTATACGTTATACGTTATACGTTATACGTTATACGTTATACGTTATACGTTATACGTTATACGTTATAAGTCACACATTATACGTTATACATTATACGTTATACGTTATACGTTATACGTTATACGTGATACGTTATACGTTATACGTTATACGTTATACGTTAGTCGTTATACGTTATACTATATCCGTATACGTTATTCGTTATACGTTATACGTTATACGTTATACGTTATGCGTTATACGTTATACGTTATACGTTATACGTTATACGTTATACGTTATACGTTATACGTTATACGTTATACGTTATACGTTATCGGTCATACCTTATACGTGATACGTCATACGTTATACGTTATAAGTTATACGTTATACCGTATACGTTATACGTTACACGTTATACGTTATACGTTATACGCTATACGTTATACGTTAGTCGTTATACGTTATACGTTATACGTTATACGTTATTCGTTATACGTTATACGTTATACGTTATACGTTATACGTTATACGTTATACGTTATACGTTAGACGTTATACGTTATACGTTATACGTTATACGTTATACGTTATACGTTATACGTTATACGTAATACGTTATACGTTATACGTTATACGTTATACGTTATACGTTATACGTTATACGTTATACGTTATACGTTATACGTTATACGTTATACGTTATACGTTATACGTTATACGTTATGCGTTATACGTTATACGTTATACGTTATACGTTATACGTTATACGTGATACGTTATACGTTATAAGTCACACGTTATACGTTATACATTATACGTTATACGTTATACGTTATACGTTATACGTGATACGTTATATGTTATACGTTATACGTTATACGTTAGTCGTTATACGTTATACGTTATACGTTATACGTTATTCGTTATACGTTATACGTTATACGTTATACGTTATACGTTATACGTTATAAGTCACACGTTATACGTTATACATTATACGTTATACGTTATACATTATACGTTATACGTTATACGTTATACGTTATACGTTATACGTTTTTCGTTATACGTTATACGTTATACGTTATACGTTATACGTTATACGTTATACGTTATACGTTATACGTTATACGTTATACGTTATACGTTGTACGTTATACGTTATACGTTATACGTTATACGTTATACGTTATACGTTATACGTTATACGTTATAGGTTATACGTTATACGTTATACGTTATACGTTATACGTTATACGTTATACGTTATACGTTATACGTTATACGTTATACGTTATTCGTTATACGTTATACGTTATACGTTATACGTTATACGTTATACGTTATACGTTATACGTTATACGTTATACGTTATACGTTATACGTTATACGTTATACGTTATACGTTATACGTTATAGGTTATACGTCATACGTTATACGTTATACGTTATACGTTATACGTTATACGTTATACGTTATACGTTATACGTTATACGTTATGCGTTATACGTTATACGTTATACGTTATACGTTATACGTTATACGTTATACGTTATACGTTATACGTTATACGTTACACGTTATACGTTATACGTTATACGCTATACGTTATACGTTAGTCGTTATACGTTATATGTTATACGTTATACGTTACTCGTTACACGTTATACGTCATACGTTATACGTTATACGTTATACGTTATAGGTCATACCTTATACGTGATACGTTATACGTTATACGTTATACGTTATACGTTATGCGTTATACGTTATACGTTATACGTTATACGTTATACGTTATACGTTATACGTTATACGTTATACGTTATACGTTATAAGTCACACGTTATACGTTATACATTATACGTTATACGTTATACGTTATACGTTATACGTGACACGTTATACGTTATACGTTATACGTTATACGTTATACGTTATACGTTATACGTTATACGCTATACGTTATACGTTATACGTTATAAGTTATACGTTATACGTTATACGTTATACGTTATACGTTATACGTTATACGTTATCGGTCATACCTTATACGTGATACGTCATACGTTATACGTTATACGTTATACGTTATACGTTATAAGTTATACGTTATACGTTGTACGTTATACGTTATACGTTATACGTTATACGTTATACGTTATACGTTATACGTTATACGTTATACGTTATACGTTATACGTTATACGTTATACGTTATACGTTATACGTTATACGTTATACGTTATACGTTATACGTTATACGTTATACGTTATACGTTATACGTTATCGGTCATACCTTATACGTGATACGTCATACGTTATACGTTATACGTTATACGTTATACGTTATACGTTATACGTTATACGTTATACGTTATACGTTATACGTTATACGTTATACGTTATACGTTATACGTTATACGTTATACGTTATAAGTTATACGTTATACGTTATACGTTATACGTTATACGTTATACGTTATACGTTATACGTTATACGTTATACGTTATACGTTATACGTTATACGTTATACGTTACACGTTATACGTCATACGTTATACGTTATACGTTATACGTTATAGGTCATACGTTATACGTTATACGTTATACGTTATACGTTATACGTTATACGTTATACGTTATACGTTATACGTTATACGTTATACGTTATACATTATACGTTATACGTTATACGTTATACGTTATACGTTATACGTTATACGTTATACGTTATACGTTATACGTTATACGTTATACGTTATACGTTATACGTTATACGTTATACGTTATACGTTATACGTTATACGTTATACGTTATACGTTATACGTTATACGTTATACGTTATACGTTATACGTTATACGTTATACGTTATACGTTATACGTTATAGGTCTTACCTTATACGTGATACGTTGTACGTTATACGTTATACGTTATACGTTATACGTTATACGTTATACGTTATACGTTATACGTTATACGTTATACATTATACGTTATACGTTATACGTTATACGCTATACGTTATACGTTATACGTTATACATTATACGTTATACGTTATACGTTATACGCTATACGTTATACGTTATTCGTTATACGTTATACGTTATACGTTATACGTTATTCGTTATACGTTATACGTTATACGTTATACGTTATACGTTATACGTTATACGTTATACGTTATACGTTATACGTTATAAGTCATACCTTATACGTGATACGTTGTACGTTATACGTTATACGTTATACGTTATGCGTTATACGTTATACGTTATACGTTATACGTTATACGTTATACGTTATACGTTATACGTTATACGTTATACGTTATACGTTATACGTAATAGGTCATACCTTATACGTGATACGCTGTACGTTATACGTTATACGTTATTCGTTATACGTTATACGTTATACGTTATACGTTATACGTTATACGTTATACGTTATACGTTATACGTTATACGTTATACGTTATACGTTATAAGTCATACCTTATACGTGATACGTTATACGTTATATGTTATACGTTATACGTTATACGTTATACGTTATACGTTGTACGTTATACGTTATACGTTATACGTTATACGTTATACGTTATACGTTATACGTTATACGTTATACGTTATACGTTATACGTTATTCGTTATAGGTCTTACCTTATACGTGATACGTTGTACGTTATACGTTATACGTTATACGTTATACGTTATACGTTATACGTTATACGTTATACGTTATTCGTTATAGGTCTTACCTTATACGTGATACGTTGTACGTTATACGTTATACGTTATACGTTATACGTTATACGTTATACGTTATACGTTATACGTTATACGTTATACGTTATACATTATACGTTATACGTTATACGTTATACGCTATACGTTATACGTTATACGTTATACATTATACATTATACGTTATACGTTATACGTTATACGCTATACGTTATACGTTATACGTTATACATTATACGTTAGACGTTATACGTTATACGTTATACGTTATACGTTATACGTTATACGTAATACGTTATACGTTATACGTTATACGTTATACGTAATACGTAATACGTTATACGTTATACGTTATACGTTAAACGTTATACGTTATACGTTACACGTTATACGTTATACGTTATACGTTATACGGTATACGTTATGCGTTATACGCTATACGTTATGTGTTATAGGATATACGTCATGCGTTATAGGATATACGTCATGCGTTGTAGGATATACGTTATACGTTATACGTTATACGTTATACGTTATACGTTATACGTTATACGTTATACGTTATACGTTATACGTTATACGTTATACGTTATACGTTATACGTTATACGTTATACGTTATACGTTATACGTTATACGTTATACGTTATACGTTACACGTTATACGTCATACGTTATACGTTATACGTTATACGTTATAGGTCATACCTTATACGTGATACGTTATACGTTATACGTTATACGTTACACGTTATACGTCATACGTTATACGTTATACGTTATACGTTATAGGTCATACCTTATACGTGATACGTTATACGTTATACGATATACGTTACGTTATACGTTATGCGTTATACGTTATACGTTATACGTTATACGTTATACGTTATACGTTATACGTTATACGTTATACGTTATAAGTCACACGTTATACGTTATACATTATACGTTATACGTTATACGTTATACGTTATACGTGATACGTTATACGTTATACGTTATACGTTATACGTTATACGTTATACGTTATACGTTATACGTTATACGTTATACGCTATACGTTATACGTTATACGTTATAAGTTATACGTTATACGTTATACGTTATACGTTATACGTTATACGTTTTTCGTTATACGTTATACGTTATACGTTATACGTTATACGTTATACGTTATACGTTATACGTTATACGTTATACGTTATACGTTATACGTTGTACGTTATACGTTATACGTTATACGTTATACGTTATACGTTATACGTTATACGTTATACGTTATACGTTATACGTTATACGTTATACGTTATACGTTATACGTTATACGTTATACGTTATACGTTATACGTTATACGTTATACGTTATACGTTATACGTTATACGTTATACGTTATACGTTATACGTTATACGTTATACGTTGTACGTTATACGTTATACGTTATACGTTATACGTTATACGTTATACGTTATACGTTATACGTTATACGTTATACGTTATACGTTATACGTTACACGTTATACGTCATACGTTATACGTTATACGTTATACGTTATAGGTCATACGTTATACGTTATACGTTATACGTTATACGTTATACGTTATACGTTATACGTTATACGTTATACGTTATACGTTATACGTTATACGTTATACGTTATACGTTATACGTTATACGTTATACGTTATACGTTATACGTTATACGTTATACGTTATACGTTATACGTTATACGTTATACGTTATACGTTATACGTTATACGTTATACGTTATACGTTATACGTTATACGTTATACGTTATACGTTATACGTTATACGTTATACGTTATACGTTATACGTTATACGTTATACGTTATACGTTATACGTTATACGTTATACGTTATAGGTCTTACCTTATACGTGATACGTTGTACGTTATACGTTATACGTTATACGTTATACGTTATACGTTATACGTTATACGTTATACGTTATACGTTATACGTTATACATTATACGTTATACGTTATACGTTATACGCTATACGTTATACGTTATACGTTATACATTATACGTTATACGTTATACGTTATACGCTATACGTTATACGTTATTCGTTATACGTTATACGTTATACGTTATACGTTATTCGTTATACGTTATACGTTATACGTTATACGTTATACGTTATACGTTATACGTTATACGTTATACGTTATAAGTCATACCTTATACGTGATACGTTGTACGTTATACGTTATACGTTATACGTTATGCGTTATACGTTATACGTTATACGTTATACGTTATACGTTATACGTTATACGTTATACGTTATACGTTATACGTTATACGTAATAGGTCATACCTTATACGTGATACGTTGTACGTTATACGTTATACGTTATTCGTTATACGTTATACGTTATACGTTATACGTTATACGTTATACGTTATACGTTATACGTTATACGTTATACGTTATACGTTATACGTTATAAGTCATACCTTATACGTGATACGTTATACGTTATATGTTATACGTTATACGTTATACGTTATACGTTGTACGTTATACGTTATACGTTATACGTTATACGTTATACGTTATACGTTATACGTTATACGTTATTCGTTATAGGTCTTACCTTATACGTGATACGTTGTACGTTATACGTTATACGTTATACGTTATACGTTATACGTTATACGTTATACGTTATACGTTATTCGTTATAGGTCTTACCTTATACGTGATACGTTGTACGTTATACGTTATACGTTATACGTTATACGTTATACGTTATACGTTATACGTTATACGTTATACGTTATACGTTATACATTATACGTTATACGTTATACGTTATACGCTATACGTTATACGTTATACGTTATACATTATACATTATACGTTATACGTTATACGTTATACGCTATACGTTATACGTTATACGTTATACATTATACGTTAGACGTTATACGTTATACGTTATACGTTATACGTTATACGTTATACGTAATACGTTATACGTTATACGTTATACGTTATACGTAATACGTAATACGTTATACGTTATACGTTATACGTTAAACGTTATACGTTATACGTTACACGTTATACGTTATACGTTATACGTTATACGGTATACGTTATGCGTTATACGCTATACGTTATGTGTTATAGGATATACGTCATGCGTTATAGGATATACGTCATGCGTTGTAGGATATACGTTATACGTTATACGTTATACGTTATACGTTATACGTTATACGTTATACGTTATACGTTATACGTTATACGTTATACGTTATACGTTATACGTTATACGTTATACGTTATACGTTATACGTTATACGTTATACGTTATACGTTATACGTTACACGTTATACGTCATACGTTATACGTTATACGTTATACGTTATAGGTCATACCTTATACGTGATACGTTATACGTTATACGTTATACGTTACACGTTATACGTCATACGTTATACGTTATACGTTATACGTTATAGGTCATACCTTATACGTGATACGTTATACGTTATACGTTATACGTTACGTTATACGTTATGCGTTATACGTTATACGTTATACGTTATACGTTATACGTTATACGTTATACGTTATACGTTATACGTTATAAGTCACACGTTATACGTTATACATTATACGTTATACGTTATACGTTATACGTTATACGTGATACGTTATACGTTATACGTTATACGTTATACGTTATACGTTATACGTTATACGTTATACGTTATACGTTATACGCTATACGTTATACGTTATACGTTATAAGTTATACGTTATACGTTATACGTTATACGTTATACGTTATACGTTTTTCGTTATACGTTATACGTTATACGTTATACGTTATACGTTATACGTTATACGTTATACGTTATACGTTATACGTTATACGTTATACGTTGTACGTTATACGTTATACGTTATACGTTATACGTTATACGTTATACGTTATACGTTATACGTTATACGTTATACGTTATACGTTATACGTTATACGTTATACGTTATAAGTCACACATTATACGTTATACATTATACGTTATACGTTATACGTTATACGTTATACGTGATACGTTATACGTTATACGTTATACGTTATACGTTAGTCGTTATACGTTATACTATATCCGTATACGTTATTCGTTATACGTTATACGTTATACGTTATACGTTATGCGTTATACGTTATACGTTATACGTTATACGTTATACGTTATACGTTATACGTTATACGTTATACGTTATACGTTATCGGTCATACCTTATACGTGATACGTCATACGTTATACGTTATAAGTTATACGTTATACCGTATACGTTATACGTTACACGTTATACGTTATACGTTATACGCTATACGTTATACGTTAGTCGTTATACGTTATACGTTATACGTTATACGTTATTCGTTATACGTTATACGTTATACGTTATACGTTATACGTTATACGTTATACGTTATACGTTAGACGTTATACGTTATACGTTATACGTTATACGTTATACGTTATACGTTATACGTTATACGTAATACGTTATACGTTATACGTTATACGTTATACGTTATACGTTATACGTTATACGTTATACGTTATACGTTATACGTTATACGTTATACGTTATACGTTATACGTTATACGTTATGCGTTATACGTTATACGTTATACGTTATACGTTATACGTTATACGTTATACGTGATACGTTATACGTTATAAGTCACACGTTATACGTTATACATTATACGTTATACGTTATACGTTATACGTTATACGTGATACGTTATATGTTATACGTTATACGTTATACGTTAGTCGTTATACGTTATACGTTATACGTTATACGTTATTCGTTATACGTTATACGTTATACGTTATACGTTATACGTTATACGTTATAAGTCACACGTTATACGTTATACATTATACGTTATACGTTATACATTATACGTTATACGTTATACGTTATACGTTATAGGTCATACCTTATACGTGATACGTTATACGTTATACGTTATACGTTATACGTTATACGTTATGCGTTATACGTTATACGTTATACGTTATACGTTATACGTTATACGTTATACGTTATACGTTATACGTTATAAGTCACACGTTATACGTTACACATTATACGTTATACGTTATACGTTATACGTTATACGTGATACGTTATACGTTATACGTTATACGTTATACGTTATACGTTATACGTTATACGTTATACGCTATACGTTATACGTTATACGTTATAAGTTATACGTTATACGTTATACGTTATACGTTATACGTTATACGTTTTTCGTTATACGTTATACGTTATACGTTATACGTTATACGTTATACGTTATACGTTATACGTTATACGTTATACGTTATACGTTATACGTTATACGTTGTACGTTATACGTTATACGTTATACGTTATACGTTATACGTTATACGTTATACGTTATACGTTATAGGTTATACGTTATACGTTATACGTTATACGTTATACGTTATACGTTATACGTTATACGTTATACGTTATACGTTATACGTTATTCGTTATACGTTATACGTTATACGTTATACGTTATACGTTATACGTTATACGTTATACGTTATACGTTATACGTTATACGTTATACGTTATACGTTATACGTTATAGGTTATACGTCATACGTTATACGTTATACGTTATACGTTATACGTTATACGTTATACGTTATACGTTATACGTTATACGTTATGCGTTATACGTTATACGTTATACGTTATACGTTATACGTTATACGTTATACGTTATACGTTATACGTTATACGTTACACGTTATACGTTATACGTTATACGCTATACGTTATACGTTAGTCGTTATACGTTATATGTTATACGTTATACGTTACTCGTTACACGTTATACGTCATACGTTATACGTTATACGTTATACGTTATAGGTCATACCTTATACGTGATACGTTATACGTTATACGTTATACGTTATACGTTATGCGTTATACGTTATACGTTATACGTTATACGTTATACGTTATACGTTATACGTTATACGTTATACGTTATACGTTATAAGTCACACGTTATACGTTATACATTATACGTTATACGTTATACGTTATACGTTATACGTGATACGTTATACGTTATACGTTATACGTTATACGTTATACGTTATACGTTATACGTTATACGCTATACGTTATACGTTATACGTTATAAGTTATACGTTATACGTTATACGTTATACGTTATACGTTATACGTTATACGTTATACGTTATCGGTCATACCTTATACGTGATACGTCATACGTTATACGTTATACGTTATACGTTATACGTTATAAGTTATACGTTATACGTTGTACGTTATACGTTATACGTTATACGTTATACGTTATACGTTATACGTTATACGTTATACGTTATACGTTATACGTTATACGTTATACGTTATACGTTATACGTTATACGTTATACGTTATACGTTATACGTTATACGTTATACGTTATACGTTATACGTTATACGTTATACGTTATCGGTCATACCTTATACGTGATACGTCATACGTTATACGTTATACGTTATACGTTATACGTTATACGTTATACGTTATACGTTATACGTTATACGTTATACGTTATACGTTATACGTTATACGTTATACGTTATACGTTATACGTTATAAGTTATACGTTATACGTTATACGTTATACGTTATACGTTATACGTTATACGTTATACGTTATACGTTATACGTTATACGTTATACGTTATACGTTATACGTTACACGTTATACGTCATACGTTATACGTTATACGTTATACGTTATAGGTCATACCTTATACGTGATACGTTATACGTTATACGTTATACGTTATACGTTATACGTTATGCGTTATACGTTATACGTTATACGTTATACGTTATACGTTATACGTTATACGTTATACGTTATACGTTATAAGTCACACGTTATACGTTATACATTATACGTTATACGTTATACGTTATACGTTATACGTGATACGTTATACGTTATACGTTATACGTTATACGTTATACGTTATACGTTATACGTTATACGTTATACGTTATACGCTATACGTTATACGTTATACGTTATAAGTTATACGTTATACGTTATACGTTATACGTTATACGTTATACGTTTTTCGTTATACGTTATACGTTATACGTTATACGTTATACGTTATACGTTATACGTTATACGTTATACGTTATACGTTATACGTTATACGTTGTACGTTATACGTTATACGTTATACGTTATACGTTATACGTTATACGTTATACGTTATACGTTATACGTTATACGTTATACGTTATACGTTATACGTTATACGTTATACGTTATACGTTATACGTTATAAGTCACACGTTATACGTTATACATTATACGTTATACGTTATACGTTATACGTTATACGTGATACGTTATACGTTATACGTTATACGTTATACGTTAGTCGTTATACGTTATACGTTATACGTTATACGTTATTCGTTATACGTTATACGTTATACGTTATACGTTATGCGTTATACGTTATACGTTATACGTTATACGTTATACGTTATACGTTATACGTTATACGTTATACGTTATACGTTATCGGTCGTACCTTATACGTGATACGTCATACGTTATACGTTATAAGTTATACGTTATACCGTATACGTTATACGTTACACGTTATACGTTATACGTTATACGCTATACGTTATACGTTAGTCGTTATACGTTATACGTTATACGTTATACGTTATTCGTTATACGTTATACGTTATACGTTATACGTTATACGTTATACGTTATACGTTATACGTGATACGTCATACGTTATACGTTATACGTTATACGTTATACGTTATAAGTTATACGTTATACGTTGTACGTTATACGTTATACGTTATACGTTATACGTTATACGTTATACGTTATACGTTATACGTTATACGTTATACGTTATACGTTATACGTTATACGTTATACGTTATACGTTATACGTTATACGTTATACGTTATACGTTATACGTTATACGTTATACGTTATACGTTATCGGTCATACCTTATACGTGATACGTCATACGTTATACGTTATACGTTATACGTTATACGTTATACGTTATACGTTATACGTTATACGTTATACGTTATACGTTATACGTTATACGTTATACGTTATACGTTATACGTTATACGTTATACGTTATAAGTTATACGTTATACGTTATACGTTATACGTTATACGTTATACGTTATACGTTATACGTTATACGTTATACGTTATACGTTATACGTTATACGTTATACGTTACACGTTATACGTCATACGTTATACGTTATACGTTATACGTTATAGGTCATACCTTATACGTGATACGTTATACGTTATACGTTATACGTTATACGTTATACGTTATACGTTATACGTTATACGTTATACGTTATACGTTATAAGTCACACGTTATACGTTATACATTATACGTTATACGTTATACGTTATACGTTATACGTGATACGTTATACGTTATACGTTATACGTTATACGTTAGTCGTTATACGTTATACGTTATACGTTATACGTTATTCGTTATACGTTATACGTTATACGTTATACGTTATGCGTTATACGTTATACGTTATACGTTATACGTTATACGTTATACGTTATACGTTATACGTTATACGTTATACGTTATCGGTCATACCTTATACGTGATACGTCATACGTCATACGTTATAAGTTATACGTTATACCGTATACGTTATACGTTACACGTTATACGTTATACGTTATACGCTATACGTTATACGTTAGTCGTTATACGTTATACGTTATACGTTATACGTTATTCGTTATACGTTATACGTTATACGTTATACGTTATACGTTATACGTTATACGTTATACGTTATACGTTATACGTTATACGTTATACGTTATACGTTATACGTTATACGTTATACGTAATACGTTATACGTTATACGTTATACGTTATACGTTATACGTTATACGTTATACGTTATACGTTATACGTTATACGTTATACGTTATACGTTATACGTTATACGTTATACGTTATGCGTTATACGTTATACGTTATACGTTATACGTTATACGTTATACGTGATACGTTATACGTTATAAGTCACACGTTATACGTTATACATTATACGTTATACGTTATACGTTATACGTTATACGTGATACGTTATATGTTATACGTTATACGTTATACGTTAGTCGTTATACGTTATACGTTATACGTTATACGTTATTCGTTATACGTTATACGTTATACGTTATACGTTATACGTTATACGTTATAAGTCACACGTTATACGTTATACATTATACGTTATACGTTATACATTATACGTTATACGTTATACGTTATACGTTATAGGTCATACCTTATACGTGATACGTTATACGTTATACGTTATACGTTATACGTTATACGTTATGCGTTATACGTTATACGTTATACGTTATACGTTATACGTTATACGTTATACGTTATACGTTATAAGTCACACGTTATACGTTATACATTATACGTTATACGTTATACGTTATACGTTATACGTGATACGTTATACGTTATACGTTATACGTTATACGTTATACGTTATACGTTATACGTTATACGTTATACGTTATACGTTATTCGTTATACGTTATACGTTATACGTTATACGTTATACGTTATACGTTATAAGTCACACGTTATACGTTATACATTATACGTTATACGTTATACATTATACGTTATACGTTATACGTTATACGTTATAGGTCATACCTTATACGTGATACGTTATACGTTATACGTTATACGTTATACGTTATACGTTATACGTGATACGTTATACGTTATACGTTATACGTTATACGTTATACGTTATACGTTATACGTTATACGTTATACGCTATACGTTATACGTTAGTCGTTATACGTTATACGTTATACGTTATACGTTATTCGTTATACGTTATACGTTATACGTTATACGTTATACGTTATACGTTATACGTTATACGTTATACGTTATACGTTATACGTTATACGTTATACGTTATACGTTATACGTTATACGTAATACGTTATACGTTATACGTTATACGTTATACGTTATACGTTATACGTTATACGTTATACGTTATACGTTATACGTTATACGTTATACGTTATACGTTATACGTTATACGTTATGCGTTATACGTTATACGTTATACGTTATACGTTATACGTTATACGTGATACGTTATACGTTATAAGTCACACGTTATACGTTATACATTATACGTTATACGTTATACGTTATACGTTATACGTGATACGTTATATGTTATACGTTATACGTTATACGTTAGTCGTTATACGTTATACGTTATACGTTATACGTTATTCGTTATACGTTATACGTTATACGTTATACGTTATACGTTATACGTTATAAGTCACACGTTATACGTTATACATTATACGTTATACGTTATACATTATACGTTATACGTTATACGTTATACGTTATAGGTCATACCTTATACGTGATACGTTATACGTTATACGTTATACGTTATACGTTATACGTTATGCGTTATACGTTATACGTTATACGTTATACGTTATACGTTATACGTTATACGTTATACGTTATAAGTCACACGTTATACGTTATACATTATACGTTATACGTTATACGTTATACCGTATACGTTATACGTTACGCGTTATACGTTATACGTTATACGCTATAGGTTATACGTTAGTCGTTATACGTTATACGTTATACGTTATTCGTTATACGTTATACGTTATACGTTATACGTTGTACGTTATACGTTATACGTTATACGTTATACGTTATACGTTATACGTTATACGTTATAGGTTATACGTTATACGTTATACGTTATACGTTATACGTGATACGTTATACGTTATAAGTCACACGTTATACGTTATACATTATACGTTATACGTTATACGTTATACGTTATACGTTATACGTTATACGTTATACGTTATACGTTATACGCTATACGTTATACGTTATACGTTATAAGTTATACGTTATACGTTATACGTTATACGTTATACGTTATACGTTTTTCGTTATACGTTATACGTTATACGTTATACGTTATACGTTATACGTTATACGTTATACGTTATACGTTATACGTTATACGTTATACGTTGTACGTTATACGTTATACGTTATACGTTATACGTTATACGTTATAAGTTATACGTTATACGTTATACGCTATACGTTATACGTTATACGTTATACGTTATACGTTATACGTTATACGTTATCGGTCATACCTTATACGTGATACGTCATACGTTATACGTTATACGTTATACGTTATACCGTATACGTTATACGTTACGCGTTATACGTTATACGTTATACGCTATAGGTTATACGTTAGTCGTTATACGTTATACGTTATACGTTATTCGTTATACGTTATACGTTATACGTTATACGTTATACGTTATACGTTATACGTTATACGTTATACGTTATACGTTATACGTTATACGTTATAGGTTATACGTTATACGTTATACGTTATACGTTATACGTTATACGTCATACGTTATACGTTATACGTTATACGTTATAGGTCATACCTTATACGTGATACGTTATACGTTATACGTTATACGTTATACGTTATGCGTTATACGTTATACGTTATACGTTATACGTTATACGTTATACGTTATACGTTATACGTTATACGTTATACGTTATAAGTCACACGTTATACGTTATACATTATACGTTATACGTTATACGTTATACGTTATACGTGATACGTTATACGTTATACGTTATACGTTATACGTTATACGTTATACGTTATACGTTATACGCTATACGTTATACGTTATACGTTATAAGTTATACGTTATACGTTATACGTTATACGTTATACGTTATACGTTATACGTTATCGGTCATACCTTATACGTGATACGTCATACGTTATACGTTATACGTTATACGTTATACGTTATAAGTTATACGTTATACGTTGTACGTTATACGTTATACGTTATACGTTATACGTTATACGTTATACGTTATACGTTATACGTTATACGTTATACGTTATACGTTATACGTTATACGTTATACGTTATACGTTATACGTTATACGTTATACGTTATACGTTATACGTTATACGTTATACGTTATACGTTATACGTTATCGGTCATACCTTATACGTGATACGTCATACGTTATACGTTATACGTTATACGTTATACGTTATACGTTATACGTTATACGTTATACGTTATACGTTATACGTTATACGTTATACGTTATACGTTATACGTTATTCGTTATACGTTATACGTAATACGGTATACGTTATGCGTTATACGCTATACGTTATACGTTAAACGTTGTACGTTATACGTTATACGTTATACGTTATACATTATACGTTATACGTTATACGTTATACGTTATACGTTATACGTTATACGTTATACGTTATCGGTCATACCTTATACGTGATACGCCATACGTTATACGTTATACGTTATACGTTATACCGTATACGTTATACGTTACACGTTATACGTTATACGTGATACGCTATACGTTATACGTTAGTCGTTATACGTTATACGTTATACGTTATACGTTATACGTAATACGTTATACGTTATACGTTATACGTTATACGTTATACGTTATACGTTATACGTTATACGTTATACGTTATACGTTATACGTTATACGTTATACGTTATACGTTATACGTTATACGTTATACGTTATTCGTTATACGTTATACGTTATACGTTATACGTTATGCGTTATACGTTATACGTTATACGTTATACGTTATACGTTATACGTTATACGTTATACGTTATACGTTATACGTTATCGGTCATACCTTATACGTGATACGTCATACGTTATACGTTATAAGTTATACGTTATACCGTATACGTTATACGTTATACGTTATACGTTATGCGTTATACGTTATACGTTATACGTTATACGTTATACGTTATACGTTATACGTTATACGTTATACGTTATAAGTCACACGTTATACGTTATACATTATACGTTATACGTTATACGTTATACGTTATACGTGATACGTTATACGTTATACGTTATACGTTATACGTTATACGTTATACGTTATACGTTATACGTTATACGTTATACGCTATACGTTATACGTTATACGTTATAAGTTATACGTTATACGTTATACGTTATACGTTATACGTTATACGTTTTTCGTTATACGTTATACGTTATACGTTATACGTTATACGTTATACGTTATACGTTATACGTTATACGTTATACGTTATACGTTATACGTTGTACGTTATACGTTATACGTTATACGTTATACGTTATACGTTATACGTTATACGTTATACGTTATACGTTATACGTTATACGTTATACGTTATACGTTATACGTTATACGTTATACGTTATACGTTATAAGTCACACGTTATACGTTATACATTATACGTTATACGTTATACGTTATACGTTATACGTGATACGTTATACGTTATACGTTATACGTTATACGTTAGTCGTTATACGTTATACGTTATACGTTATACGTTATTCGTTATACGTTATACGTTATACGTTATACGTTATGCGTTATACGTTATACGTTATACGTTATACGTTATACGTTATACGTTATACGTTATACGTTATACGTTATACGTTATCGGTCATACCTTATACGTGATACGTCATACGTTATACGTTATAAGTTATACGTTATACCGTATACGTTATACGTTACACGTTATACGTTATACGTTATACGCTATACGTTATACGTTAGTCGTTATACGTTATACGTTATACGTTATACGTTATTCGTTATACGTTATACGTTATACGTTATACGTTATACGTTATACGTTATACGTTATACGTGATACGTCATACGTTATACGTTATACGTTATACGTTATACGTTATAAGTTATACGTTATACGTTGTACGTTATACGTTATACGTTATACGTTATACGTTATACGTTATACGTTATACGTTATACGTTATACGTTATACGTTATACGTTATACGTTATACGTTATACGTTATACGTTATACGTTATACGTTATACGTTATACGTTATACGTTATACGTTATACGTTATACGTTATACGTTATACGTTATACGTTATACGTTATACGTTATCGGTCATACCTTATACGTGATACGTCATACGTTATACGTTATACGTTATACGTTATACGTTATACGTTATACGTTATACGTTATACGTTATACGTTATACGTTATACGTTATACGTTATACGTTATACGTTATACGTTATACGTTATACGTTATAAGTTATACGTTATACGTTATACGTTATACGTTATACGTTATACGTTATACGTTATACGTTATACGTTATACGTTATACGTTATACGTTATACGTTATACGTTACACGTTATACGTCATACGTTATACGTTATACGTTATACGTTATAGGTCATACCTTATACGTGATACGTTATACGTTATACGTTATACGTTATACGTTTTTTTTTTTTTTTTTTTTTTTTTTTTATTAACGTGGGGGAAATCTTCGAAAGACCCCACCGCCGCCTGGGGAGGGGCGGGGGGAGTGTGGGATTCCCCGCGCCCGGAAGGAAACCCATCGGGCGCGGGACCTACCCACTAAAACCCACCACGGTGGCCATCCTCGCACTATGCAGGGGGAGCACCTGGGACCGAAGACATCATAACATCAGGTGCTCCCCCGTGCAGGGCTCTCGCGCCCGTGTCCTCCCGATACGTTATACGTTATACGTTATGCGTTATACGTTATACGTTATACGTTATACGTTATACGTTATACGTTATACGTTATACGTTATACGTTATAAGTCACACGTTATACGTTATACATTATACGTTATACGTTATACGTTATACGTTATACGTGATACGTTATACGTTATACGTTATACGTTATACGTTATACGTTATACGTTATACGTTATACGTTATACGTTATACGCTATACGTTATACGTTATACGTTGTAAGTTATACGTTATACGTTATACGTTATACGTTATACGTTATACGTTATACGTTTTTCGTTATACGTTATACGTTATACGTTATACGTTATACGTTATACGTTATACGTTATACGTTATACGTTATACGTTATACGTTATACGTTGTACGTTATACGTTATACGTTATACGTTATACGTTATACGTTATACGTTATACGTTATACGTTATACGTTATACGTTATACGTTATACGTTATACGTTATACGTTATACGTTATACGTTATACGTTATAAGTCACACGTTATACGTTATACATTATACGTTATACGTTATACGTTATACGTTATACGTGATACGTTATACGTTATACGTTATACGTTATACGTTAGTCGTTATACGTTATACGTTATACGTTATACGTTATTCGTTATACGTTATACGTTATACGTTATACGTTATGCGTTATACGTTATACGTTATACGTTATACGTTATACGTTATACGTTATACGTTATACGTTATACGTTATACGTTACACGTTATCGGTCATACCTTATACGTGATACGCCATACGTTATACGTTATAAGTTATACGTTATACCGTATACGTTATACGTTACACGTTATACGTTATACGTTATACGCTATACGTTATACGTTAGTCGTTATACGTTATACGTTATACGTTATACGTTATTCGTTATACGTTATACGTTATACGTTATACGTTATACGTTATACGTTATACGTTATACGTTAGACGTTATACGTTATACGTTATACGTTATACGTTATACGTTATACGTTATACGTTATACGTAATACGTTATACGTTATACGTTATACGTTATACGTTATACGTTATACGTTATACGTTATACGTTATACGTTATACGTTATACGTTATACGTTATACGTTATACGTTATACGTTATGCGTTATACGTTATACGTTATACGTTATACGTTATACGTTATACGTGATACGTTATACGTTATAAGTCACACGTTATACGTTATACATTATACGTTATACGTTATACGTTATACGTTATACGTGATACGTTATATGTTATACGTTATACGTTATACGTTAGTCGTTATACGTTATACGTTATACGTTATACGTTATTCGTTATACGTTATACGTTATACGTTATACGTTATACGTTATACGTTATAAGTCACACGTTATACGTTATACATTATACGTTATACGTTATACGTTATACGTTATACGTTATACGTTATACGTTATTCGTTATACGTTATACGTTATACGTTATACGTTATACGTTATACGTTATAAGTCACACGTTATACGTTATACATTATACGTTATACGTTATACGTTATACGTTATAGGTCATACCTTATACGTGATACGTTATACGTTATACGTTATACGTTATACGTTATACGTTATACGTGATACGTTATACGTTATACGTTATAAGTCACACGTTATACGTTATACATTATACGTTATACGTTATACGTTATACATTATACGTGATACGTTATACGTTATACGTTATACGTTATACGTTATACGTTATACGTTATACGTTATACGTTATACGTTATACGTTATTCGTTATACGTTATACGTTATACGTTATACGTTATACGTTATACGTTATAAGTCACACGTTATACGTTATACATTATACGTTATACGTTATACATTATACGTTATACGTTATACGTTATACGTTATAGGTCATACCTTATACGTGATACGTTATACGTTATACGTTATACGTTATACGTTATACGTTATACGTGATACGTTATACGTTATACGTTATACGTTATACGTTATACGTTATACGTTATACGTTATACGTTATACGCTATACGTTATACGTTAGTCGTTATACGTTATACGTTATACGTTATACGTTATACGTTATACGTTATACGTTATACGTTATACGTTATACGTTATCGGTCATACCTTATACGTGATACGTCATACGTTATACGTTATAAGTTATACGTTATACCGTATACGTTATACGTTACACGTTATACGTTATACGTTATACGCTATACGATATACGTTAGTCGTTATACGTTATACGTTATACGTTATACGTTATTCGTTATACGTTATACGTTATACGTTATACGTTATACGTTATACGTTATACGTTATACGTTAGACGTTATACGTTATACGTTATACGTTATACGTTATACGTTATACGTTATACGTTATACGTAATACGTTATACGTTATACGTTATACGTTATACGTTATACGTTATACGTTATACGTTATACGTTATACGTTATACGTTATACGTTATACGTTATACGTTATACGTTATACGTTATACGTTATGCGTTATACGTTATACGTTATACGTTATACGTTATACGTTATACGTGATACGTTATACGTTATAAGTCACACGTTATACGTTATACATTATACGTTATACGTTATACGTTATACGTTATACGTGATACGTTATATGTTATACGTTATACGTTATACGTTAGTCGTTATACGTTATACGTTATACGTTATACGTTATTCGTTATACGTTATACGTTATACGTTATACGTTATACGTTATACGTTATACGTTATACGTTATACGTTAT
Source organism: Ptiloglossa arizonensis (assembly GCF_051014685.1). Taxonomy (NCBI): domain Eukaryota; kingdom Metazoa; phylum Arthropoda; class Insecta; order Hymenoptera; family Colletidae; genus Ptiloglossa; species Ptiloglossa arizonensis. The sequence goes on from NW_027478635.1 coordinate 491,212, forward strand.
ACGTTATACGCTATACGTTATACGTTATACGTTATACGTTATACGTTATACGTTATACGTTATCGGTCATACCTTATACGTGATACGTCATACGTTATACGTTATACGTTATACGTTATACCGTATACGTTATACGTTACGCGTTATACGTTATACGTTATACGCTATAGGTTATACGTTAGTCGTTATACGTTATACGTTATACGTTATTCGTTATACGTTATACGTTATACGTTATACGTTATACGTTATACGTTATACGTTATACGTTATACGTTATACGTTATACGTTATACGTTATAGGTTATACGTTATACGTTATACGTTATACGTTATACGTTATACGTTATACGTTATACGTTATACGTTATACGTTATACGTTATGCGTTATACGTTATACGTTATACGTTATACGTTATACGTTATACGTTATACGTTATACGTTATACGTTATACGTTATACGTTACACGTTATACGTTATACGTTATACGCTATACGTTATACGTTAGTCGTTATACGTTATATGTTATACGTTATACGTTACTCGTTACACGTTATACGTCATACGTTATACGTTATACGTTATACGTTATAGGTCATACCTTATACGTGATACGTTATACGTTATACGTTATACGTTATACGTTATGCGTTATACGTTATACGTTATACGTTATACGTTATACGTTATACGTTATACGTTATACGTTATACGTTATACGTTATAAGTCACACGTTATACGTTATACATTATACGTTATACGTTATACGTTATACGTTATACGTGATACGTTATACGTTATACGTTATACGTTATACGTTATACGTTATACGTTATACGTTATACGCTATACGTTATACGTTATACGTTATAAGTTATACGTTATACGTTATACGTTATACGTTATACGTTATACGTTATACGTTATACGTTATACGTTATACGTTATACGTTATACGTTATACGTTATACGTTATACGTTATACGTTATACGTTATACGTTATACGTTATACGTTATACGTTATACGTTATACGTTATACGTTATACGTTATACGTTATACGTTATACGTTATACGTTATACGTTATACGTTATACGTTATACGTTATACGTTATACGTTATACGTTATAGGTTATACCTTATACATTATACGTCACACGTTATACATTATACGTAATACGGTATACGTTATGCGTTATACGCTATACGTTATACGTTATGCGCTATACGTTATACGTTATACGTTATACGTTATACGTTATACGTTATACGTTATACGTTATACGTTATACGTTATACGTTATACGTTATACGTTATACGTTTTACGTTATACGTTATACGTTATACGTTATACGTTATACGTTATACGTTATACGTTATACGCTATACGTTATACGTTATACGTTATACGTTATACGTTATACGTTATACGTAATACGTTATACGTTATACGTTATAGGTTATACCTTATACATTATACGTCACACGTTATACGTTATACGTAATACGGTATACGTTATGCGTTACACGTTATACGTTATACGTTATACGTTATACGTTATACGTTATACGTTATACGTTATAAGTTATGTTATACGTTATACGTTATACGTTATACGATATACGTTATACGTTATACGTTATACGTTATACGTTATACGTTATACGTTATACGTTATACGTTATGCGTTATACGTTATACGTTATACGTTATACGTTATACGTTATACGTTATACGTTATACGTTATAAGTCACACGTTATACGTTATACATTATACGTTATACGTTATACGTTATACGTTATACGTGATACGTTATACGTTATACGTTATACGTTATACGTTATACGTTATACGTTATACGTTATACGTTATACGCTATACGTTATACGTTATACGTTATAAGTTATACGTTATACGTTATACGTTATACGTTATACGTTATACGTTATACGTTATACGTTATACGTTATACGTTTTACGTTATACGTTATACGTTATACGTTATACGTTATACGTTATACGTTATAGGTTATACCTTATACATTATACGTCACACGTTATACATTATACGTAATACGGTATACGTTATGCGTTATACGCTATACGTTATACGTTATGCGCTATACGTAATACGTTATACGTTATAGGTTATTCGTTATACGGTATACGTTATACGTTATACGTTATACGTTATACGTCATACGTTATACGTTATACGTTATACGTTATACGGTATACGTTATGCGTTATACGCTATACGTTATGCGTTATAGGATATACGTCATGCGTTATAGGATATACGTTATACGTTATACGTTATACGTTATACGCTATACGTTATACGTTATACGTTATAAGTTATACGTTATACGTTATACGTTATACGTTATACGTTATACGTTATACGTTATACGTTATACGTTATACGTTATACGTTATACGTTATACGTTATACGTTACACGTTACACGTTATACGTCATACGTTATACGTTATACGTTATACGTTATAGGTCATACCTTATACGTGATACGTTATACGTTATACGTTATACGTTATACGTTATACGTTATGCGTTATACGTTATACGTTATACGTTATACGTTATACGTTATACGTTATACGCTATACGTTATACGTTATACGTTATAAGTTATACGTTATACGTTATACGTTATACGTTATACGTTATACGTTATACGTTATACGTTATACGTTATCGGTCACACCTTATACGTGATACGTCATACGTTATACGTTATACGTTATACGTTATACGTTATACGTTATACGTTATACGTTGTACGTTATACGTTATACGTTATACGTTATACGTTATACGTTATACGTTATAAGTTATGTTATACGTTATACGTTATACGTTATACGTTATACGTTATACGTTATACGTTATACGTTATACGTTATACGTTATACGTTATACGTTATACGTTATACGTTATACGTTATACGTTATACGTTATACGTTATACGTTATACGTTATACGTTATACGTTTTACGTATTACGTTATACGTTATACGTTATACGTTATACGTTATTCGTTATACGTTTTACGTTATACGTTATACGTTATACGTTATACGTTATACGTTATACGTTATACGTTATACGCTATACGTTATACGTTATACGTTATACGTTATACGTTATACGTATTACGTTATACGTTATACGTTATAGGTTATACCTTATACATTATACGTCACACGTTATACGTTATACGTAATACGGTATACGTTATGCGTTACACGTTATACGTTATACGTTATACGTTATACGTTATACGTTATAAGTTATACGTTATACGTTATACGTTATACGTTATACGTTATACGTTTTACGTTATACGTTATACGTTATACGTTATACGTTATACGTTATACGTTATAGGTTATACCTTATACATTATACGTCACACGTTATACATTATACGTAATACGGTATACGTTATGCGTTATACGCTATACGTTATACGTTATGCGCTATACGTAATACGTTATACGTTATAGGTTATTCGTTATACGGTATACGTTATACGTTATACGTTATACGTTATACGTCATACGTTATACGTTATACGTTATACGTTATACGGTATACGTTATGCGTTATACGCTATACGTTATGCGTTATAGGATATACGTCATGCGTTATAGGATATACGTTATACGTTATACGTTATACGTTATACGTTATACGTTATACGTTATACGTTATACGTTATACGTTATACGTTATACGTTATACGTTATACGTTATACATTATACGTTATACGTTATACGTTATACGTTATACGTGATACGTTATACGTTATACGTTAACGTTATACGTTACACGTTATACGTTATACGTTATACGCTATACGTTATACGTTATACGTTATAAGTTATACGTTATACGTTATACGTTATACGTTATACGTTATACGTTATACGTTATACGTTATACGTTATACGTTATACGTTATACGTTATACGTTACACGTTACACGTTATACGTCATACGTTATACGTTATACGTTATACGTTATAGGTCATACCTTATACGTGATACGTTATACGTTATACGTTATACGTTATACGTTATACGTTATGCGTTATACGTTATACGTTATACGTTATACGTTATACGTTATACGTTATACGTTATACGTTATAAGTCACACGTTATACGTTATACATTATACGTTATACGTTATACGTTATACGTTATACGTGATACGTTATACGTTATACGTTATACGTTATACGTTATACGTTATACGTTATACGTTATACGTTATACGCTATACGTTATACGTTATACGTTATAAGTTATACGTTATACGTTATACGTTATACGTTATACGTTATACGTTATACGTTATACGTTATACGTTATACGTTATACGTTATACGTTATCGGTCACACCTTATACGTGATACGTCATACGTTATACGTTATACGTTATACGTTATACGTTATACGTTATACGTTATACGTTGTACGTTATACGTTATACGTTATACGTTATACGTTATACGTTATACGTTATACGTTATACGTTATACGTTATACGTTATACGTTATACGTAATACGTTATACGTTATACGTTATAGGTTATACCTTATACATTATACGTCACACGTTATACGTTATACGTTATACGTTATACGTAATACGTTATACGTTATACGTTATACGTTATACGCTATACGTTATACGTTATAGGTCATACCTTATACGTGATACGTTATACGTTATACGTTATACGTTATACGTTATACGTTATGCGTTATACGTTATACGTTATACGTTATACGTTATACGTTATACGTTATACGTTATACGTTATACGTTATACGTTATACGTTATACGTTATAAGTCACACGTTATACGTTATACATTATACGTTATACGTTATACGTTATACGTTATACGTGATACGTTATACGTTATACGTTATACGTTATACGTTATACGTTATACGTTATACGTTATACGCTATACGTTATACGTTATACGTTATAAGTTATACGTTATTCGTTATACGTTATACGTTATACGTTATACGTTTTACGTTATACGTTATACGTTATACGTTATACGTTATACGTTATACGTTATACGTTATACGTTATACGTTATACGTTATACGTTATACGTTATACGTTGTACGTTATACGTTATACGTTATACGTTATACGTTATACGTTATACGTTATACGTTATACGTTATACGTTATACGTTATACGTTATACGTTATACGTTATACGTTATACGTTATACGTTATACGTTATACGTTATACGTTATCGGTCATACCTTATACGTGATACGTCATACGTTATACGTTATACGTTATACGTTATACCGTATACGTTATACGTTACACGTTATACGATATACGTTATACGTTATACGTTATACGTTATACGTTATACGTTATACGTTATACGTTATACGTTATACGTTATACGTTATGCGTTATACGTTATACGTTATACGTTTTACGTATTACGTTATACGTTATACGTTATACGTTATACGTTATTCGTTATACGTTTTACGTTATACGTTATACGTTATACGTTATACGTTATACGTTATACGTTATACGTTATACGCTATACGTTATACGTTATACGTTATACGTTATACGTTATACGTAATACGTTATACGTTATACGTTATAGGTTATACCTTATACATTATACGTCACACGTTATACGTTATACGTAATACGGTATACGTTATGCGTTACACGTTATACGTTATACGTTATACGTTATACATTATACGTTATACGTTATACGTTATACGTTATACGTTATACGTTATACGTTATAAGTTATACGTTATACGTTATACGTTATACGTTATACGTTATACGTTTTACGTTATACGTTATACGTTATACGTTATACGTTATACGTTATACGTTATAGGTTATACCTTATACATTATACGTCACACGTTATACATTATACGTAATACGGTATACGTTATGCGTTATACGCTATACGTTATACGTTATGCGCTATACGTAATACGTTATACGTTATAGGTTATTCGTTATACGGTATACGTTATACGTTATACGTTATACGTTATACGTCATACGTTATACGTTATACGTTATACGTTATACGGTATACGTTATGCGTTATACGCTATACGTTATGCGTTTTAGGATATAGGTCATGCGTTATAGGATATACGTTATACGTTATACGTTATACGTTATACGTTATACGTTATACGTTATACGTTATACGTTATACGTTATACGTTATACGTTATACGTTATACGTTATACGTTATACATTATACGTTATACGTTATACGTTATACGTTATACGTTATACGTTATACGTTATACGTTATACGTTATACGTTATACGTTATACGTTATACGTTACTCGTTACACGTTATACGTCATACGTTATACGTTATACGTTATACATTATACGTTATACGTTATACGTTATACGTTATACGTGATACGTTATACGTTATACGCTAACGTTATACGTTACACGTTATACGTTATACGTTATACGCTATACGTTATACGTTATACGTTATAAGTTATACGTTATACGTTATACGTTATACGTTATACGTTATACGTTATACGTTATACGTTATACGTTATACGTTATACGTTACTCGTTACACGTTATACGTCATACGTTATACGTTATACGTTATACGTTATAGGTCATACCTTATACGTGATACGTTATACGTTATACGTTATACGTTATACGTTATACGTTATGCGTTATACGTTATACGTTATACGTTATACGTTATACGTTATACGTTATACGTTATACGTTATAAGTCACACGTTATACGTTATACATTATACGTTATACGTTATACGTTATACGTTATACGTGATACGTTATACGTTATACGTTATACGTTATACGTTATACGTTATACGTTATACGTTATACGCTATACGTTATACGTTATACGTTATAAGTTATACGTTATACGTTATACGTTATACGTTATACGTTATACGTTATACGTTATACGTTATACGTTATCGGTCACACCTTATACGTGATACGTCATACGTTATACGTTATACGTTATACGTTATACGTTATACGTTATACGTTATACGTTATACGTTATACGTTATACGTTGTACGTTATACGTTATAGGTTATACCTTATACATTATACGTCACACGTTATACATTATACGTAATACGGTATACGTTATGCGTTATACGCTATACGTTATACGTTATGCGCTATACGTTATACGTTATACGTTATACGTTATACGTTATACGTTATACGTTATACGTTATACGTTATACGTTATACGTTATACGTTATACGTTATACGTTATTCGTTATACGTTTTACGTTATACGTTATACGTTATACGTTATACGTTATACGTTATACGTTATACGTTATACGCTATACGTTATACGTTATACGTTATACGTTATACGTTATACGTTATACGTTATACGTTATACGTAATACGTTATACGTTATACGTTATAGGTTATACCTTATACATTATACGTCACACGTTATACGTTATACGTAATACGGTATACGTTATGCGTTACACGTTATACGTTATACGTTATACGTTATACGTTATACGTTATACGTTATACGTTATACGTTATAAGTTATACGTTATACGTTATACGTTATACGTTATACGTTATACGTTATACGTTATACGTTATACGTTATACGTTATACGTTATACGTTATACGTTATACGTTATACGTTATACGTTATACGTTATACGTTATACGTTATACGTTTTACGTATTACGTTATACGTTATACGTTATACGTTATACGTTATTCGTTATACGTTTTACGTTATACGTTATACGTTATACGTTATACGTTATACGTTATACGTTATACGTTATACGCTATACGTTATACGTTATACGTTATACGTTATACGTTATACGTAATACGTTATACGTTATACGTTATAGGTTATACCTTATACATTATACGTCACACGTTATACGTTATACGTAATACGGTATACGTTATGCGTTACACGTTATACGTTATACGTTATACGTTATACGTTATACGTTATACGTTATACGTTATACGTTATACGTTATACGTTATACGTTATACGTTATAAGTTATACGTTATACGTTATACGTTATACGTTATACGTTATACGTTTTACGTTATACGTTATACGTTATACGTTATACGTTATACGTTATACGTTATAGGTTATACCTTATACATTATACGTCACACGTTATACATTATACGTAATACGGTATACGTTATACGTTATACGCTATACGTTATACGTTATGCGCTATACGTAATACGTCATACGTTATAGGTTATTCGTTATACGTTATACGTTATACGTTATACGTTATACGTTATACGTCATACGTTATACGTTATACGTTATACGTTATACGGTATACGTTATGCGTTATACGCTATACGTTATGCGTTATAGAATATACGTCATGCGTTATAGGATATACGTTATACGTTATACGTTATACGTTATACGTTATACGTTATACGTTATACGTTATACGTTATACGTTATACGTTATACGTTATACGTTATACGTTATACGTTATACGTTATACGTTATACATTATACGTTATAAGTTATACGTTATACGTTATACGTGATACGTTATACGTTATACGTTAACGTTATACGTTATACGTTATACGTTATACGTTATACGCTATACGTTATACGTTATACGTTATAAGTTATACGTTATACGTTATACGTTATACGTTATACGTTATACGTTATACGTTATACGTTATACGTTATACGTTATACGTTATACGTTATACGTTATACGTTATAGGTTATACCTTATACATTATACGTCACACGTTATACATTATACGTAATACGGTATACGTTATGCGTTATACGCTATACGTTATACGTTATGCGCTATACGTAATACGTAATACGTTATAGGTTATACGTTATACGTTATACGTTATACTTTATACGTTATACGTTATACGTTATACGTTATACGTTATACGTTATACGTTATAGGTCATACCTTATACGTGATACGTCATACGATATACGTTATACGGTATACGTTATACGTTATACTTTATACGTTATACGTTATACGTTATACGTTATACGCTATACGTTATACGTTATACGTTATAAGTTATACGTTATACGTTATACGTGATACGTCATACGTTATACGTTATACGTTATACGTTATACGTTATACCGTATACGTTATACGTTACACGTTATACGTTATACGTTATACGCTATACGTTATACGTTAGTCGTTATACGTTATACGTTATACGTTATACGTTATTCGTTATACGTTATACGTTATACGTTATACGTTATACGTTATACGTTATACGTTATACGTTATACGTTATACGTTATACGTTATACGTTATACGTTATACGTTATACGTTATACGTTATACGTTATACGTTATACGTTATACGTTATACGTTATACGTTATACGTTATACGTTATACGTTATACGTTATACGTTATACGTTATACGTTATACGTTATACGTTATACGTTATACGTTATACGTTATACGTTATACGTTATACGTTAAACGTTATACGTTATACGTTATACGTTATACGTTATACGTTATACGTTATACGTTATACGTTATACGTTATACGTTATACGTTATACGTTATACGTTATACGTTATACGTTATACGTTATACGTTATACGTTATACGTTATACGTTATACGTTATACGTTATACGTTATACGTTATAGGTCATACCTTATACGAGATACGTTATACGTTATACGTTATACGTTATGCGTTATACGTTATGCGTTATACGTTATACGTTATACGTTATACGTTATACGTTATACGTTATACGTTATACGTTATACGTTATACGTTATACGTTATACGTTATACGTTATAGGTCATACCTTATACGAGATACGTTATACGTTATACGTTATACGTTATGCGTTATACGTTATGCGTTATACGTTATACGTTATACGATATACGATATACGTTAAACGTTATACGTTATACGTTATACGTTATACGTTATACGTTATACGTTATACGTTATACGTTATAGGTCATACCTTATACGTGATACGTCATACGTTATACGTTATACGTTAAACGTTATACGTTATACGTTATACGTTATACGTTATACGTTATACGTTACACGCTATACGTTATACGTTATACGTTATACGTTATACGTTATACGTTATACGTTATACGTTATACGTAATACGGTATACGTTATGCGTTATACGCTATACGTTATACGTTAAACGTTGTACGTTATACGTTATACGTTATACGTTATACATTATACGTTATACGTTATACGTTATACGTTATACGTTATACGTTATACGTTATACGTTATACGTTATACGTTATACGTTATACGCTATACGTTATACGTTATACGTTATACGTTATACGTTATACGTTATACGTTATACGTAATACGTTATACGTTATACGTTATAGGTTATACCTTATACATTATACGTCACACGTTATACGTTATACGTAATACGGTATACGTTATGCGTTACACGTTATACGTTATACGTTATACGTTATACGTTATACGTTATACGTTATACGTTATACGTTATAAGTTATACGTTATACGTTATACGTTATACGTTATACGTTATACGTTATACGTTATACGTTATACGTTATACGTTATACGTTATACGTTATACGTTATACGTTATACGTTATACGTTATACGTTATACGTTATACGTTTTACGTATTACGTTATACGTTATACGTTATACGTTATACGTTATTCGTTATTCGTTTTACGTTATACGTTATACGTTATACGTTATACGTTATACGTTATACGTTATACGTTATACGCTATACGTTATACGTTATACGTTATACGTTATACGTTATACGTAATACGTTATACGTTATACGTTATAGGTTATACCTTATACATTATACGTCACACGTTATACGTTATACGTAATGCGGTATACGTTATGCGTTACACGTTATACGTTATACGTTATACGTTATACGTTATACGTTATACGTTATACGTTATACGTTTTACGTTATACGTTATACGTTATACGTTATACGTTATACGTTATACGTTATACGTTATACGTTATACGTTATACGTTATACGTTATACGTTATACGTTATACGTTATACGTTATACGTTATACGTTATACGTTATAGGTTAAACCTTATACATTATACGTCACACGTTATACATTATACGTAATACGGTATACGTTATGCGTTATACGCTATACGTTATACGTTATGCGCTATACGTAATACGTAATACGTTATAGGTTATACGTTATACGTTATACGTTATACTTTATACGTTATACGTTATACGTTATACGTTATACGTTATACGTTATACGTTATAGGTCATACCTTATACGTGATACGTCATACGATATACGTTATACGGTATACGTTATACGTTATACTTTATACGTTATACGTTATACGTTATACGTTATACGCTATACGTTATACGTTATACGTTATAAGTTATACGTTATACGTTATACGTTATACGTTATACGTTATACGTTATACGTTATACGTTATACGTTATAAGTCACAAGTTATACGTTATACATTATACGTTATACGTTATACGTTATACGTTATACGTGATACGTTATACGTTATACGTTATACGTTATACGTTATACGTTATACGTTATACGTTATACGCTATACGTTATACGTTATACGTTATAAGTTATACGTTATACGTTATACGTTATACGTTATACGTTATACGTTTTACGTTATACGTTATACGTCATACGTTATACGTTATACGTTATACGTTATACGTTATACGTTATACGTTATACGTTATACGTTATACGTTGTACGTTATACGTTATACGTTATACGTTATACGTTATACGTTATACGTTATACGTTATACGTTATACGTTATACGTTATACGTTATACGTTATACGTTATACGTTATACGTTATACGTTATACGTTATACGTTATCGGTCATACCTTATACGTGATACGTCATACGTTATACGTTATACGTTATACGCTATACGTTATACGTTATACGTTATAAGTTATACGTTATACGTTATACGTTATACGTTATACGTTATACGTTTTACGTTATACGTTATACGTCATACGTTATACGTTATACGTTATACGTTATACGTTATACGTTATACGTTATACGTTATACGTTATACGTTATACGTTGTACGTTATACGTTCTACGTTATACGTTATACGTTATACGTTATACGTTATACGTTATACGTTATACGTTATACGTTATACGTTATACGTTATACGTTATACGTTATACGTTATACGTTATACGTTATACGTTATACGTTATACGTTATACGTTATCGGTCATACCTTATACGTGATACGTCATACGTTATACGTTATACGTTATACGTTATACCGTATACGTTATACGTTACACGTTATACGTTATACGTTATACGCTATACGTTATACGTTAGTCGTTATACGTTATACGTTATACGTTATACGTTATTCGTTATACGTTATACGTTATACGTTATACGTTATACGTTATACGTTATACGTTATACGTTATACGTTATACGTTATACGTTATACGTTATACGTTATACGTTATACGTTATACGTTATACGTTATACGTTATACGTTATACGTTATACGTTATACGTTATACGTTATACGTTATACGTTATACGTTATACGTTATACGTTATACGTTATACGTTATACGTTATACGTTATACGTTATACGTTATACGTTATACGTTATACGTTAAACGTTATACGTTATACGTTATACGTTATACGTTATACGTTATACGTTATACGTTATACGTTATACGTTATACGTTATACGTTATACGTTATACGTTATACGTTATACGTTATACGTTATACGTTATACGTTATACGTTATACGTTATACGTTATACGTTATAGGTCATACCTTATACGAGATACGTCATACGTTATACGTTATACGTTATGCGTTATACGTTATGCGTTATACGTTATACGTTATACGATATACGATATACGTCATACGTTATAGGTTATACCTTATACGTGATACGTCATACGTTATACGTTATACGTTAAACGTTATACGTTATACGTTATACGTTATACGTTATACGTTATACGTTATACGTTACACGCTATACGTTATACGTTATACGTTATACGTTATACGTTATACGTTATACGTTATACGTTATACGTAATACGGTATACGTTATGCGTTATACGCTATACGTTATACGTTAAACGTTGTACGTTATACGTTATACGTTATACGTTATACATTATACGTTATACGTTATACGTTATACGTTATACGTTATACGTTATACGTTATACGTTATACGTTATACGTTATACGTTATACGCTATACGTTATACGTTATACGTTATACGTTATACGTTATACGTTATACGTTATACGTAATACGTTATACGTTATACGTTATAGGTTATACCTTATACATTATACGTCACACGTTATACGTTATACGTAATACGGTATACGTTATGCGTTACACGTTATACGTTATACGTTATACGTTATACGTTATACGTTATACGTTATACGTTATACGTTATAAGTTATACGTTATACGTTATACGTTATACGTTATACGTTATACGTTATACGTTATACGTTATACGTTATACGTTATACGTTATACGTTATACGTTATACGTTATACGTTATACGTTATACGTTATACGTTATACGTTTTACGTATTACGTTATACGTTATACGTTATACGTTATACGTTATTCGTTATTCGTTTTACGTTATACGTTATACGTTATACGTTATACGTTATACGTTATACGTTATACGTTATACGCTATACGTTATACGTTATACGTTATACGTTATACGTTATACGTAATACGTTATACGTTATACGTTATAGGTTATACCTTATACATTATACGTCACACGTTATACGTTATACGTAATGCGGTATACGTTATGCGTTACACGTTATACGTTATACGTTATACGTTATACGTTATACGTTATACGTTATACGTTATACGTTTTACGTTATACGTTATACGTTATACGTTATACGTTATACGTTATACGTTATACGTTTTACGTTATACGTTATACGTTATACGTTATACGTTATACGTTATACGTTATAGGTTATACCTTATACATTATACGTCACACGTTATACATTATACGTAATACGGTATACGTTATACGTTATACGCTATACGTTATACGTTATGCGCTATACGTAATACGTCATACGTTATAGGTTATTCGTTATACGTTATACGTTATACGTTATACGTTATACGTTATACGTCATACGTTATACGTTATACGTTATACGTTATACGGTATACGTTATGCGTTATACGCTATACGTTATGCGTTATAGAATATACGTCATGCGTTATAGGATATACGTTATACGTTATACGTTATACGTTATACGTTATACGTTATACGTTATACGTTATACGTTATACGTTATACGTTATACGTTATACGTTATACGTTATACGTTATACGTTATACGTTATACATTATACGTTATAAGTTATACGTTATACGTTATACGTGATACGTTATACGTTATACGTTAACGTTATACGTTATACGTTATACGTTATACGTTATACGCTATACGTTATACGTTATACGTTATAAGTTATACGTTATACGTTATACGTTATACGTTATACGTTATACGTTATACGTTATACGTTATACGTTATACGTTATACGTTATACGTTATACGTTATAGGTTATACCTTATACATTATACGTCACACGTTATACATTATACGTAATACGGTATACGTTATGCGTTATACGCTATACGTTATACGTTATGCGCTATACGTAATACGTAATACGTTATAGGTTATACGTTATACGTTATACGTTATACTTTATACGTTATACGTTATACGTTATACGTTATACGTTATACGTTATAGGTTATACCTTATACATTATACGTCACACGTTATACATTATACGTAATACGGTATACGTTATGCGTTATACGCTATACGTTATACGTTATGCGCTATACGTTATACGTTATACGTTATACGTTATACGTTATACGTTATACGTTATACGTTATACGTTATACGTTATACGTTATACGTTATACGTTATACGTTATACGTTATACGTTATACGTTATACGTTATAGGTTATACCTTATACATTATACGTCACACGTTATACATTATACGTAATACGGTATACGTTATGCGTTATACGCTATACGTTATACGTTATGCGCTATACGTAATACGTAATACGTTATAGGTTATACGTTATACGTTATACGTTATACTTTATACGTTATACGTTATACGTTATACGTTATACGTTATACGTTATAGGTTATACCTAATACATTATACGTCACACGTTATACATTATACGTAATACGGTATACGTTATGCGTTATACGCTATACGTTATACGTTATGCGCTATACGTTATACGTTATACGTTATACGTTATACGTTATACGTTATACGTTATACGTTATACGCTATACGTTATACGTTATGCGCTATACGTTATACGTTATACGTTATACGTTATACGTTATACGTTATACGTTATACGTTATACGTTATACGTTATACGTTATACGTTATACGTTATACGTTATTCGTTATACGTTTTACGTTATACGTTATACGTTATACGTTATACGTTATACGTTATACGTTATACGGTATACGTTATGCGTTATACGCTATACGTTATGCGTTATAGAATATACGTCATGCGTTATAGGATATACGTTATACGTTATACGTTATACGTTATACGTTATACGTTATACGTTATACGTTATACGTTATACGTTATACGTTATACGTTATACGTTATACGTTATACGTTATACGTTATACGGTATACGTTATGCGTTATACGCTATACGTTATGCGTTATAGAATATACGTCATGCGTTATAGGATATACGTTATACGTTATACGTTATACGTTATACGTTATACGTTATACGTTATACGTTATACGTTATACGTTATACGTTATACGTTATACGTTATACGTTATACGTTATACATTATACGTTATACGTTATACGTTATACGTTATACGTGATACGTTATACGTTATACGTTAACGTTATACGTTTTACGTTATACGTTATACGTTATACGCTATACGTTATACGTTATACGTTATAAGTTATACGTTATACGTTATACGTTATACGTTATACGTTATACGTTATACGTTATACGTTATACGTTATACGTTATACGTTATACGTTATACGTTATAGGTTATACCTTATACATTATACGTCACACGTTATACATTATACGTAATACGGTATACGTTATGCGTTATACGCTATACGTTATACGTTATGCGCTATACGTAATACGTAATACGTTATAGGTTATACGTTATACGTTATACGTTATACGTTATACTTTATACGTTATACGTTATACGTTATACGTTACACGTTATACGTTATACGTTATAGGTCATACCTTATACATTATACGTCACACGTTGTACATTATACGTAATACGGTATACGTTATGCGTTATACGCTATACGTTATACGTTATGCGCTATACGTTATACGTTATACGTTATACGTTATACGTTATACGTTATACGTTATACGTTATACGTTATACGTTATACGTTATACGTTATACGGTATACGTTATGCGTTATACGCTATACGTTATGCGTTATAGAATATACGTCATGCGTTATAGGATATACGTTATACGTTATACGTTATACGTTACACGTTATACGTTATACGTTATACGTTATACGTTATACGTTATACGTTATACGTTATGCGTTATAGAATATACGTCATGCGTTATAGGATATACGTTATACGTTATACGTTATACGTTATACGTTATACGTTATACGTTATACGTTATACGTTATACGTTATACGTTATACGTTATACGTTATACGTTATACGTTATACGGTATACGTTATGCGTTATACGCTATACGTTATGCGTTATAGAATATACGTCATGCGTTATAGGATATACGTTATACGTTATACGTTATACGTTATACGTTATACGTTATACGTTATACGTTATACGTTATACGTTATACGTTATACGTTATACGTTATACGTTATACATTATACGTTATACGTTATACGTTATACGTTATACGTGATACGTTATACGTTATACGTTAACGTTATACGTTTTACGTTATACGTTATACGTTATACGCTATACGTTATACGTTATACGTTATAAGTTATACGTTATACGTTATACGTTATACGTTATACGTTATACGTTATACGTTATACGTTATACGTTATACGTTATACGTTATACGTTATACGTTATAGGTTATACCTTATACATTATACGTCACACGTTATACATTATACGTAATACGGTATACGTTATGCGTTATACGCTATACGTTATACGTTATGCGCTATACGTAATACGTAATACGTTATAGGTTATACGTTATACGTTATACGTTATACTTTATACGTTATACGTTATACGTTATACGTTACACGTTATACGTTATACGTTATAGGTCATACCTTATACATTATACGTCACACGTTATACATTATACGTAATACGGTATACGTTATGCGTTATACGCTATACGTTATACGTTATGCGCTATACGTTATACGTTATACGTTATACGTTATACGTTATACGTTATACGTTATACGTTATACGTTATACGTTATACGTTATACGGTATACGTTATGCGTTATACGTTATACGTTATACGTTATACGTTATACGTTATAGGTTATACCTTATACATTATACGTCACACGTTATACATTATACGTAATACGGTATACGTTATGCGTTATACGCTATACGTTATACGTTATGCGCTATACGTAATACGTAATACGTTATAGGTTATACGTTATACGTTATACGTTATACTTTATACGTTATACGTTATACGTTATACGTTACACGTTATACGTTATACGTTATAGGTCATACCTTATACGTGATACGTCATACGATATACGTTATACGGTATACGTTATACGTTATACTTTATACGTTATACGTTATACGTTATACGTTATACGTTATAGGTCATACCTTATACGTGATACGTCATACGATATACGTTATACGGTATACGTTATACGTTATACTTTATACGTTATACGTTATACGTTATACGTTATACGCTATACGTTATACGTTATACGTTATAAGTTATACGTTATACGTTATACGTTATACGTTATACGTTATACGTTATACGTTTTACGTTATACGTTATACGTTATACGTCATACGTTATACGTTATACGTTATACGTTATACGGTATACGTTATGCGTTATACGCTATACGTTATGCGTTATAGAATATACGTCATGCGTTATAGGATATACGTTATACGTTATACGTTATACGTTATACGTTATACGTTATACGTTATACGTTATACGTTATACGTTATACGTTATACGTTATACGCTATACGTTATACGTTATACGTTATAAGTTATACGTTATACGTTATACGTTATACGTTATACGTTATACGTTTTACGTTATACGTTATACGTTATACGTTATACGTTATACGTTATACTTTATACGTTATACGTTATACGTTATACGTTACACGTTATACGTTATACGTTATAGGTCATACCTTATACGTGATACGTCATACGATATACGTTATACGGTATACGTTATACGTTATACTTTATACGTTATACGTTATACGTTATACGTTATACGCTATACGTTATACGTTATACGTTATAAGTTATACGTTATACGTTATACGTTATACGTTATACGTTATACGTTATACGTTTTACGTTATACGTTATACGTTATACGTTATACGTTATACGTTATACGTTATACGTTATACGTTATACGTTATACGTTATACGTTATACGTTATACGTTGTACGTTATACGTTATACGTTATACGTTATACGTTATACGTTATACGTTATACGTTATACGTTATACGTTATACGTTATACGTTATACGTTATACGTTATACGTTATACGTTATACGTTATACCTTATACATTATACGTCACACGTTATACATTATACGTAATACGGTATACGTTATACGTTATACGCTATACGTTATACGTTATGCGCTATACGTAATACGTCATACGTTATAGGTTATTCGTTATACGTTATACGTTATACGTTATACGTTATACGTTATACGTCATACGTTATACGTTATACGTTATACGTTATACGGTATACGTTATGCGTTATACGCTATACGTTATGCGTTATAGAATATACGTCATGCGTTATAGGATATACGTTATACGTTATACGTTATACGTTATACGTTATACGTTATACGTTATACGTTATACGTTATACGTTATACGTTATACGTTATACGTTATACGTTATACGTTATACGTTATACATTATACGTTATAAGTTATACGTTATACGTTATACGTGATACGTTATACGTTATACGTTAACGTTATACGTTATACGTTATACGTTATACGTTATACGCTATACGTTATACGTTATACGTTATAAGTTATACGTTATACGTTATACGTTATACGTTATACGTTATACGTTATACGTTATACGTTATACGTTATACGTTATACGTTATACGTTATACGTTATACGTTACACGTTATAGGTTATACCTTATACATTATACGTCACACGTTATACATTATACGTAATACGGTATACGTTATGCGTTATACGCTATACGTTATACGTTATGCGCTATACGTAATACGTAATACGTTATAGGTTATACGTTATACGTTATACGTTATACTTTATACGTTATACGTTATACGTTATACGTTATACGTTATACGTTATAGGTTATACCTTATACATTATACGTCACACGTTATACATTATACGTAATACGGTATACGTTATGCGTTATACGCTATACGTTATACGTTATGCGCTATACGTTATACGTTATACGTTATACGTTATACGTTATACGTTATACGTTATACGTTATACGTTATACGTTATACGTTATACGTTATACGTTATACGTTATACGTTATACGTTATACGTTATACGTTATAGGTTATACCTTATACATTATACGTCACACGTTATACATTATACGTAATACGGTATACGTTATGCGTTATACGCTATACGTTATACGTTATGCGCTATGCGTAATACGTAATACGTTATAGGTTATACGTTATACGTTATACGTTATACTTTATACGTTATACGTTATACGTTATACGTTATACGTTATACGTTATAGGTTATACCTTATACATTATACGTCACACGTTATACATTATACGTAATACGGTATACGTTATGCGTTATACGCTATACGTTATACGTTATGCGCTATACGTTATACGTTATACGTTATACGTTATACGTTATACGTTATACGTTATACGTTATACGCTATACGTTATACGTTATGCGCTATACGTTATACGTTATACGTTATACGTTATACGTTATACGTTATACGTTATACGTTATACGTTATACGTTATACGTTATACGTTATACGTTATTCGTTATACGTTTTACGTTATACGTTATACGTTATACGTTATACGTTATACGTTATACGTTATACGGTATACGTTATGCGTTATACGCTATACGTTATGCGTTATAGAATATACGTCATGCGTTATAGGATATACGTTATACGTTATACGTTATACGTTATACGTTATACGTTATACGTTATACGTTATACGTTATACGTTATACGTTATACGTTATACGTTATACGTTATACGTTATACGGTATACGTTATGCGTTATACGCTATACGTTATGCGTTATAGAATATACGTCATGCGTTATAGGATATACGTTATACGTTATACGTTATACGTTATACGTTATACGTTATACGTTATACGTTATACGTTATACGTTATACGTTATACGCTATACGTTATACGTTATACGTTATACGTTATACGTTATACGTTATACGTTATACGTTATACGTAATACGTTATACGTTATACGTTATAGGTTATACCTTATACATTATACGTCACACGTTATACGTTATACGTAATACGGTATACGTTATGCGTTACACGTTATACGTTATACGTTATACGTTATACGTTATACGTTATACGTTATACGTTATACGTTATACGTTATAAGTTATACGTTATACGTTATACGTTATACGTTATACGTTATACGTTATACGTTATACGTTATACGTTATACGTTATACGTTATACGTTATACGTTATACGTTATACGTTATACGTTATACGTTATACGTTATACGTTATACGTTTTACGTATTACGTTATACGTTATACGTTATACGTTATACGTTATTCGTTATACGTTTTACGTTATACGTTATACGTTATACGTTATACGTTATACGTTATACGTTATACGTTATACGCTATACGTTATACGTTATACGTTATACGTTATACGTTATACGTAATACGTTATACGTTATACGTTATAGGTTATACCTTATACATTATACGTCACACGTTATACGTTATACGTAATACGGTATACGTTATGCGTTACACGTTATACGTTATACGTTATACGTTATACGTTATACGTTATACGTTATACGTTATACGTTATACGTTATACGTTATACGTTATACGTTATAAGTTATACGTTATACGTTATACGTTATACGTTATACGTTATACGTTTTACGTTATACGTTATACGTTATACGTTATACGTTATACGTTATTCGTTATAGGTTATACCTTATACATTATACGTCACACGTTATACATTATACGTAATACGGTATACGTTATACGTTATACGCTATACGTTATACGTTATGCGCTATACGTAATACGTCATACGTTATAGGTTATTCGTTATACGTTATACGTTATACGTTATACGTTATACGTTATAAGTTATACGTTATACGTTATACGTGATACGTTATACGTTATACGTTATACGGTATACGTTATGCGTTATACGCTATACGTTATGCGTTATAGAATATACGTCATGCGTTATAGGATATACGTTATACGTTATACGTTATACGTTTTACGTTATACGTTATACGTTATACGTTATACGTTATACGTTATACGTTATACGTTTTACGTTATACGTTATACGTTATACGTTATACGTTATACGTTATACGTTATAGGTTATACCTTATACATTATACGTCACACGTTATACATTATACGTAATACGGTATACGTTATACGTTATACGCTATACGTTATACGTTATGCGCTATACGTAATACGTCATACGTTATAGGTTATTCGTTATACGTTATACGTTATACGTTATACGTTATACGTTATACGTCATACGTTATACGTTATACGTTATACGTTATACGGTATACGTTATGCGTTATACGCTATACGTTATGCGTTATAGAATATACGTCATGCGTTATAGGATATACGTTATACGTTATACGTTATACGTTATACGTTATACGTTATACGTTATACGTTATACGTTATACGTTATACGTTATACGTTATACGTTATACGTTATACGTTATACGTTATACGTTATACGTTATACATTATACGTTATAAGTTATACGTTATACGTTATACGTTATACATTATACGTTATACGTTATACGTTATACGTTATACGTTATACGTTATACGTTATACGTTATACGTTATACGTTATACGTTATACGCTATACGTTATACGTTATACGTTATACGTTATACGTTATACGTTATACGTTATACGTAATACGTTATACGTTATACGTTATAGGTTATACCTTATACATTATACGTCACACGTTATACGTTATACGTAATACGGTATACGTTATGCGTTACACGTTATACGTTATACGTTATACGTTATACGTTATACGTTATACGTTATTCGTTATACGTTATAAGTTATACGTTATACGTTATACGTTATACGTTATACGTTATACGTTATACGTTATACGTTATACGTTATACGTTATACGTTATACGTTATACGTTATACGTTATACGTTATACGTTATACGTTATACGTTATACGTTTTACGTATTACGTTATACGTTATACGTTATACGTTATACGTTATACGTTATTCGTTATACGTTTTACGTTATACGTTATACGTTATACGTTATACGTTATACGTTATACGTTATACGTTATACGCTATACGTTATACGTTATACGTTATACGTTATACGTTATACGTAATACGTTATACGTTATACGTTATAGGTTATACCTTATACATTATACGTCACACGTTATACGTTATACGTAATACGGTATACGTTATGCGTTACACGTTATACGTTATACGTTATACGTTATACGTTATACGTTATACGTTATACGTTATACGTTTTACGTTATACGTTATACGTTATACGTTATACGTTATACGTTATACGTTATACGTTTTACGTTATACGTTATACGTTATACGTTATACGTTATACGTTATACGTTATAGGTTATACCTTATTCATTATACGTCACACGTTATACATTATACGTAATACGGTATACGTTATACGTTATACGCTATACGTTATACGTTATGCGCTATACGTAATACGTCATACGTTATAGGTTATTCGTTATACGTTATACGTTATACGTTATACGTTATACGTTATACGTCATACGTTATACGTTATACGTTATACGTTATACGGTATACGTTATGCGTTATACGCTATACGTTATGCGTTATAGAATATACGTCATGCGTTATAGGATATACGTTATACGTTATACGTTATACGTTATACGTTATACGTTATACGTTATACGTTATACGTTATACGTTATACGTTATACGTTATACGTTATACGTTATACGTTATACGTTATACATTATACGTTATAAGTTATACGTTATACGTTATACGTGATACGTTATACGTTATACGTTAACGTTATACGTTATACGTTATACGTTATACGTTATACGTTATACGCTATACGTTATACGTTATACGTTATAAGTTATACGTTATACGTTATACGTTATACGTTATACGTTATACGTTATACGTTATACGTTATACGTTATACGTTATACGTTATACGTTATAGGTTATACCTTATACATTATACGTCACACGTTATACATTATACGTAATACGGTATACGTTATGCGTTATACGCTATACGTTATACGTTATGCGCTATACGTAATACGTAATACGTTATAGGTTATACGTTATACGTTATACGTTATACTTTATACGTTATACGTTATACGTTATACGTTATACGTTATACGTTATACGTTATAGGTCATACCTTATACGTGATACGTCATACGATATACGTTATACGGTATACGTTATACGTTATACTTTATACGTTATACGTTATACGTTATACGTTATACGCTATACGTTATACGTTATACGTTATAAGTTATACGTTATACGTTATACGTTATACGTTATACGTTATACGTTATACGTTATAAGTCACAAGTTATACGTTATACATTATACGTTATACGTTATACGTTATACGTTATACGTGATACGTTATACGTTATACGTTATACGTTATACGTTATACGTTATACGTTATACGTTATACGCTATACGTTATACGTTATACGTTATAAGTTATACGTTATACGTTATACGTTATACGTTATACGTTATACGTTTTACGTTATACGTTATACGTCATACGTTATACGTTATACGTTATACGTTATACGTTATGAGTTGTACGTTATACGATATACGTTATACGTTATACATTACATGTTATGCGTTATACGTTATACGTTATACGTTGTACGTTATACGTTATACGTTATACGTTATACGTTATACGTTATACGTTATACGTTATACGTTATACGTTATACGTTATACGTTATACGTTATACGTTATACGTTATACGTTATACGTTATACGTTATCGGTCATACCTTATACGTGATACGTCATACGTTATACGTTATACGTTATACGTTATACCGTATACGTTATACGTTACACGTTATACGTCATACGTTATACGCTATACGTTATACGTTAGTCGTTATACGTTATACGTTATACGTTATACGTTATTCGTTATACGTTATACGTTATACGTTATACGTTATACGTTATACGTTATACGTTATACGTTATACGTTATACGTTATACGTTATACGTTATACGTTATACGTTATACGTTATACGTTATACGTTATACGTTATACGTTATACGTTATACGTTATACGTTATACGTTATACGTTATACGTTATACGTTATACGTTATACGTTATACGTTATACGTTATACGTTATACGTTATACGTTATACGTTATACGTTATACGTTATACGTTATACGTTATACGTTATACGTTATACGTTATACGTTAAACGTTATACGTTATACGTTATACGTTATACGTTATACGTTATACGTTATACGTTACACGCTATACGTTATACGTTATACGTTATACGTTATACGTTATACGTTATACGTTACACGCTATACGTTATACGTTATACGTTATACGTTATACGTTATACGTTATACGTTATACGTTATACGTAATACGGTATACGTTATGCGTTATACGCTATACGTTATACGTTAAACGTTGTACGTTATACGTTATACGTTATACGTTATACATTATACGTTATACGTTATACGTTATACGTTATACGTTATACGTTATACGTTATACGTTATACGTTATAAGTTATACGTTATACGCTATACGTTATACGTTATACGTTATACGTTATACGTTATACGTTATACGTTATACGTTATACGTAATACGTTATACGTTATACGTTATAGGTTATACCTTATACATTATACGTCACACGTTATACGTTATACGTAATACGGTATACGTTATGCGTTACACGTTATACGTTATACGTTATACGTTATACGTTATACGTTATACGTTATTCGTTATACGTTATAAGTTATACGTTATACGTTATACGTTATACGTTATACGTTATACGTTATACGTTATACGTTATACGTTATACGTTATACGTTATACGTTATACGTTATACGTTATACGTTATACGTTATACGTTATACGTTATACGTTTTACGTATTACGTTATACGTTATACGTTATACGTTATACGTTATACGTTATTCGTTATACGTTTTACGTTATACGTTATACGTTATACGTTATACGTTATACGTTATACGTTATACGTTATACGCTATACGTTATACGTTATACGTTATACGTTATACGTTATACGTAATACGTTATACGTTATACGTTATAGGTTATACCTTATACATTATACGTCACACGTTATACGTTATACGTAATACGGTATACGTTATGCGTTACACGTTATACGTTATACGTTATACGTTATACGTTATACGTTATACGTTATACGTTATACGTTTTACGTTATACGTTATACGTTATACGTTATACGTTATACGTTATACGTTATACGTTTTACGTTATACGTTATACGTTATACGTTATACGTTATACGTTATACGTTATAGGTTATACCTTATACATTATACGTCACACGTTATACATTATACGTAATACGGTATACGTTATACGTTATACGCTATACGTTATACGTTATGCGCTATACGTAATACGTCATACGTTATAGGTTATTCGTTATACGTTATACGTTATACGTTATACGTTATACGTTATACGTCATACGTTATACGTTATACGTTATACGTTATACGGTATACGTTATGCGTTATACGCTATACGTTATGCGTTATAGAATATACGTCATGCGTTATAGGATATACGTTATACGTTATACGTTATACGTTATACGTTATACGTTATACGTTATACGTTATACGTTATACGTTATACGTTATACGTTATACGTTATACGTTATACGTTATACGTTATACGTTATACATTA
This sequence comes from Ptiloglossa arizonensis, assembly GCF_051014685.1. Taxonomy (NCBI): domain Eukaryota; kingdom Metazoa; phylum Arthropoda; class Insecta; order Hymenoptera; family Colletidae; genus Ptiloglossa; species Ptiloglossa arizonensis. The sequence goes on from NW_027478635.1 coordinate 518,324, forward strand.
TACGTTATAAGTTATACGTTATACGTTATACGTTATACGTTATACATTATACGTTATACGTTATACGTTATACGTTATACGTTATACGTTATACGTTATACGTTATACGTTATACGTTATACGTTATACGCTATACGTTATACGTTATACGTTATACGTTATACGTTATACGTTATACGTTATACGTAATACGTTATACGTTATACGTTATAGGTTATACCTTATACATTATACGTCACACGTTATACGTTATACGTAATACGGTATACGTTATGCGTTACACGTTATACGTTATACGTTATACGTTATACGTTATACGTTATACGTTATTCGTTATACGTTATAAGTTATACGTTATACGTTATACGTTATACGTTATACGTTATACGTTATACGTTATACGTTATACGTTATACGTTATACGTTATACGTTATACGTTATACGTTATACGTTATACGTTATACGTTATACGTTATACGTTTTACGTATTACGTTATACGTTATACGTTATACGTTATACGTTATACGTTATTCGTTATACGTTTTACGTTATACGTTATACGTTATACGTTATACGTTATACGTTATACGTTATACGTTATACGCTATACGTTATACGTTATACGTTATACGTTATACGTTATACGTAATACGTTATACGTTATACGTTATAGGTTATACCTTATACATTATACGTCACACGTTCTGGAGGAGGCCGTGGCTCGGCTCGGGAGCGCCGTCGCGCGCATTTGCGACGCGGCGATGCCCCGGGCCGGGCCGCGGTCTCCTCGTCGGGCGGTGTACTGGTGGTCGGGCGAAATCGGGGAATTGCGGACAGCATGCGTCCGGGCCCGACGCCAGTACACCCGCGCGCGTCGTCGGGCCGGACGGAACGGCGACGACGGCGCGCGGGCTAGGGCGGCGGAACTGTACGAGTCCTATCGCGCGGGAAAGAGGGCTCTGCAGGTCGCCATCAAACGGGCCAAGGCCCAGAGCTGGAAGGAGCTCCTCGAGACCCTCGAGCGGGATCCATGGGGGCGCCCATACCGGATAGTTCTGAATAAACTCCGGCCATGGGCGCCCCCGATCACCGAGGGTCTCGACCCCCAGCTCTTGAGGGACGTGGTCGACACGCTCTTCCCGATCGTGGGGGAGAGCGGGCCACGTCCCTCTGCGGACCCGACCACCTGGTCCGCGGAGCTGGGGGTCTCGGCTGGGGAGCTAGCCGCGGCCATCCGAAGACTCGGGGCGAAGGATACTGCCCCGGGTCCTTCGGGAGTGCCCGGCCGAGTCTTGGTCTTGGCCGCGGACGTCCTGGGTGACGGCCTCCGGGAGCTATTCGACCGCTGCCTGGAGGCCGGGCGATTCCCCTCCGCATGGAAGGTGGCCCGAATGGTCCTCCTCCGGAAAGAGGGTAGGCCCGCGGACTCTCCGTCCGCGTACCGGCCGATTTGCCTGCTCGACGATGTGGGCAAGCTCCTGGAAAGAGTCGTGGCGGCCCGCATCGTCGGGCACCTGTCGCGGGGTGGGCCCGGGCTGGCGGAGTGCCAGTTCGGGTTCCGGGAGGGCCGGTCGACGATCGACGCGATTCGACGCGTCCGGTCCCTCTCGGCCTCGGCGGTCTCCCGGGGTGGGGTGGCATTGGCGGTGTCCTTGGACATCGCCAATGCGTTTAACACCCTACCCTGGGAGGCGATTAGGCGGGGGCTTGAGGAACATCGAGTCCCCGCCTACCTTAGGGCAGTCGTCGAGGACTACCTCCGCGACAGGTGGATCGAGTATCCGGGCCGGTGCGGGACGGAGAGGAGAGCGGTGTACTCCGGGGTTCCGCAGGGGTCGGTGTTAGGACCCCTGCTGTGGAACCTCGGGTACGACACCGTCCTGCGGGCCGAAGACCTCCCCGACGGCGTCAGTCTGACGTGCTACGCGGACGACACCTTGTTGTTGGCCGTCGGGGGGGACTGGAGGGGGGCTGTTCGGGCCGCCGAGGACGGTGCCCGGCGCGTCGTCTCCCGGATCAGGGGGATCGGTTTGGAGGTGGCTCTCCACAAAACCGAGGTACTCGGGATGTATAGACCCCGGGGAGAGCCGCCTCCCCCCCTGATCCGGGTGGGTGAGACAGACGTCGAGGTGAGGTCTCAGATGAAATATCTGGGACTTCACCTCGACAGCCACTGGCGCTTCGAGGGTCATTTCCGGGCCCTGGCCCCGCGGTTGGAGAGGATAGTTGGCGCTTTGGGCCGTATCCTCCCCAACCTGCGGGGCCCGAGTGACCGGGTTCGCCGCCTCTACGCGGGAATGGTCCACTCGGTGGCCCTATACGGGGCCCCCGTGTGGGCGGGCGACCTGGCCGCCTCCCGGCGCAGCAAGGTATTGCTGCGCCGGGTTCAAAGGCGGCTTGCATTGCGGATCGCCCGGGGGTACCGGACCGTTTCGTATGAGGCGGCGAGCGTCCTGTCAGGGCTACCCCCGGCGGACTTGATCGCGGGCGCGCATGCGGCTTTCTACGAGGGCCGCATGCGCGCCCGCGAGGATGGGGTGGTCCTGGCGGGATGCGAGGTGGAGGCCCTCAGGCGCCAGGCCCGGGAGTCCATGCTGCAGCTTTGGCAGCAGCGGCTGGCCGAGCCGTTGTTCGGCCAGAGGACTGTCCGGGCTATCCGGCCGGTCCTGTTTGAGTGGCTGGGTAGGCGCTTCGGCTCACTCACCTACCGGTTGGTGCAGGTGCTGTCCGGGCACGGATGCTTCGGTCAGTACCTGTGCCGGATCGGTGTGGAAGAGGCGGCGCGCTGCTGGCACTGTCCAGCGGACGAGGACACGGCGCAACACACCCTCGAGGTGTGTCCGGCCTGGGGGGTGGAGCGCCGTGTCCTCACGGCCGTGATTGGGGCGGACCTATCGCTGCCGGGCGTGGTACAGGCCATGCTCGGCAGCGAGACGAAGTGGCGGGCCGTGGCCTCCTTCTGCGAGGAGGTAATCTCGCAGAAGGAGGCCGCGAGCCGCATTCGCGAGAGCGGGAGACCGCGAGCGAGGCCCCGTCCGAGGCCGGGGGCGGGTGGGCCTCCGGAAGGGCCGGGGAGGCCACCCTGAGAGCGGCGGGCGGGGGTGCGTAGCCCTTGAGGCTCGTGCCACCGCCCGTCGTCTGAGGGGTGGGTAGAGTAAGGGACGGCGACGCTCTCGAGGGCGGAGAGGCCAGAGCCGCCCTCGGGAGCGTACGAGCCGGGGTGCGGCCGCGCCGACGGCACGGTCCCAGGGCCGTGCCCCCGGCGCGGCTATGGGGGCCGTGGGCGGTCGCGAGTGTGGGACTCGCGGCCGCCCTCGGGCGGCCCCCGGGAGTGGGACGTCGGAGCAGTGTGGCCCTGCTCCGACGTCGGGCGCCAGAGCGCCGAGGAGAAAACAGGGAAGGGAGGGTGAAGTACCCCCTCCCTTCCCTGGAACGGGAGGACACGGGCGCGAGAGCCCTGCACGGGGGAGCACCTGATGTTATGATGTCTTCGGTCCCAGGTGCTCCCCCTGCATAGTGCGAGGATGGCCACCGTGGTGGGTTTTAGTGGGTAGGTCCCGCGCCCGATGGGTTTCCTTCCGGGCGCGGGGAATCCCACACTCCCCCCGCCCCTCCCCAGGCGGCGGGGGGGTCTTTCGAAGATTTCCCCCACGTTAAAAAAAAAAAAAAAATACGTCACACGTTATACGTTATACGTAATACGGTATACGTTATGCGTTACACGTTATACGTTATACGTTATACGTTATACGTTATACGTTATACGTTATACGTTATACGTTTTACGTTATACGTTATACGTTATACGTTATACGTTATACGTTATACGTTATACGTTTTACGTTATACGTTATACGTTATACGTTATACGTTATACGTTATACGTTATAGGTTATACCTTATACATTATACGTCACACGTTATACATTATACGTAATACGGTATACGTTATACGTTATACGCTATACGTTATACGTTATGCGCTATACGTAATACGTCATACGTTATAGGTTATTCGTTATACGTTATACGTTATACGTTATACGTTATACGTTATACGTCATACGTTATACGTTATACGTTATACGTTATACGGTATACGTTATGCGTTATACGCTATACGTTATGCGTTATAGAATATACGTCATGCGTTATAGGATATACGTTATACATTATACGTTATACGTTATACGTTATACGTTATACGTTATACGTTATACGTTATACGTTATACGTTATACGTTATACGTTATACGTTATACGTTATACGTTATACATTATACGTTATAAGTTATACGTTATACGTTATACGTGATACGTTATACGTTATACGTTAACGTTATACGTTATACGTTATACGTTATACGTTATACGTTATACGCTATACGTTATACGTTATACGTTATAAGTTATACGTTATACGTTATACGTTATACGTTATACGTTATACGTTATACGTTATACGTTATACGTTATACGTTATACGTTATACGTTATACGTTATACGTTATACGTTATAGGTTATACCTTATACATTATACGTCACACGTTATACATTATACGTAATACGGTATACGTTATGCGTTATACGCTATACGTTATACGTTATGCGCTATACGTAATACGTAATACGTTATAGGTTATACGTTATACGTTATACGTTATACTTTATACGTTATACGTTATACGTTATACGTTATACGTTATACGTTATACGTTATAGGTCATACCTTATACGTGATACGTCATACGATATACGTTATACGGTATACGTTATACGTTATACTTTATACGTTATACGTTATACGTTATACGTTATACGCTATACGTTATACGTTTTACGTTATACGTTATACGTTATACGTTATACGTTATACGTTATACGTTATAGGTTATACCTTATACATTATACGTCACACGTTATACATTATACGTAATACGGTATACGTTATACGTTATACGCTATACGTTATACGTTATGCGCTATACGTAATACGTCATACGTTATAGGTTATTCGTTATACGTTATACGTTATACGTTATACGTTATACGTTATACGTCATACGTTATACGTTATACGTTATACGTTATACGGTATACGTTATGCGTTATACGCTATACGTTATGCGTTATAGAATATACGTCATGCGTTATAGGATATACGTTATACGTTATACGTTATACGTTATACGTTATACGTTATACGTTATACGTTATACGTTATACGTTATACGTTATACGTTATACGTTATACGTTATACGTTATACGTTATACATTATACGTTATAAGTTATACGTTATACGTTATACGTGATACGTTATACGTTATACGTTAACGTTATACGTTATACGTTATACGTTATACGTTATACGCTATACGTTATACGTTATACGTTATAAGTTATACGTTATACGTTATACGTTATACGTTATACGTTATACGTTATACGTTATACGTTATACGTTATACGTTATACGTTATACGTTATACGTTATACGTTATAGGTTATACCTTATACATTATACGTCACACGTTATACATTATACGTAATACGGTATACGTTATGCGTTATACGCTATACGTTATACGTTATGCGCTATACGTAATACGTAATACGTTATAGGTTATACGTTATACGTTATACGTTATACTTTATACGTTATACGTTATACGTTATACGTTATACGTTATACGTTATACGTTATAGGTCATACCTTATACGTGATACGTCATACGATATACGTTATACGGTATACGTTATACGTTATACTTTATACGTTATACGTTATACGTTATACGTTATACGCTATACGTTATACGTTATACGTTATAAGTTATACGTTATACGTTATACGTTATACGTTATACGTTATACGTTATACGTTATAAGTCACAAGTTATACGTTATACATTATACGTTATACGTTATACGTTATACGTTATACGTGATACGTTATACGTTATACGTTATACGTTATACGTTATACGTTATACGTTATACGTTATACGCTATACGTTATACGTTATACGTTATAAGTTATACGTTATACGTTATACGTTATACGTTATACGTTATACGTTTTACGTTATACGTTATACGTCATACGTTATACGTTATACGTTATACGTTATACGTTATGAGTTGTACGTTATACGATATACGTTATACGTTATACATTACATGTTATGCGTTATACGTTATACGTTATACGTTGTACGTTATACGTTATACGTTATACGTTATACGTTATACGTTATACGTTATACGTTATACGTTATACGTTATACGTTATACGTTATACGTTATACGTTATACGTTATACGTTATACGTTATACGTTATCGGTCATACCTTATACGTGATACGTCATACGTTATACGTTATACGTTATACGTTATACCGTATACGTTATACGTTACACGTTATACGTTATACGTTATACGCTATACGTTATACGTTAGTCGTTATACGTTATACGTTATACGTTATACGTTATTCGTTATACGTTATACGTTATACGTTATACGTTATACGTTATACGTTATACGTTATACGTTATACGTTATACGTTATACGTTATACGTTATACGTTATACGTTATACGTTATACGTTATACGTTATACGTTATACGTTATACGTTATACGTTATACGTTATACGTTATACGTTATACGTTATACGTTATACGTTATACGTTATACGTTATACGTTATACGTTATACGTTATACGTTATACGTTATACGTTATACGTTATACGTTATACGTTATACGTTATACGTTATACGTTATACGTTATACGTTAAACGTTATACGTTATACGTTATACGTTATACGTAATACGTTATACGTTATACGTTATACGTTATACGTTATACGTTATACGTTATACGTTATACGTTATACGTTATACGTTATACGTTATACGTTACACGTTATACGTTATAGGTCATACCTTATACGAGATACGTCATACGTTATACGTTATACGTTATGCGTTATACGTTATGCGTTATACGTTATACGTTATACGATATACGATATACGTCATACGTTATAGGTCATACCTTATACGTGATACGTCATACGTTATACGTTATACGTTAAACGTTATACGTTATACGTTATACGTTATACGTTATACGTTATACGTTATACGTTACACGCTATACGTTATACGTTATACGTTATACGTTATACGTTATACGTTATACGTTATACGTTATACGTTATACGTAATACGGTATACGTTATGCGTTATACGCTATACGTTATACGTTAAACGTTGTACGTTATACGTTATACGTTATACGTTATACATTATACGTTATACGTTATACGTTATACGTTATACGTTATACATTATACGTTATACGTTATACGTTATACGTTATACGTTATACGTTATACGTTATACGTTATACGTTATACGTTATCGGTCATACCTTATACGTGATACGTCATACGTTATACGTTATACGTTATACGTTATACCGTATACGTTATACGTTACACGTTATACGTTATACGTTATACGTTATACGTTATACGTTATTCGTTATACGTTATACGTTATACGTTATACGTTATACGTTATACGTTATACGTTATACGTTATACGTTATACGTTATACGTTATACGTTATACGTTATACGTTATACGTTATACGTTATACGTTATACGTTATACGTTATACGTTATACGTTATACGTTATACGTTATACGTTATACGTTATACGTTATACGTTATACGTTATACGTTATACGTTATACGTTATACGTTATACGTTATACGTTATACGTTATACGTTATACGTTATACGTTATACGTTATACGTTATACGTTATACGTTATACGTTATACGTTATACGTTTTACGTATTACGTTATACGTTATACGTTATACGTTATACGTTATTCGTTATACGTTTTACGTTATACGTTATACGTTATACGTTATACGTTATACGTTATACGATATACGTTATACGCTATACGTTATACGTTATACGTTATACGTTATACGTTATACGTAATACGTTATACGTTATACGTTATAGGTTATACCTTATACATTATACGTCACACGTTATACGTTATACGTAATACGGTATACGTTATGCGTTACACGTTATACGTTATACGTTATACGTTATACGTTATACGTTATACGTTATACGTTATACGTTATACGTTATACGTTATACGTTATACGTTATAAGTTATACGTTATACGTTATACGTTATACGTTATACGTTATACGTTTTACGTTATACGTTATACGTTATACGTTATACGTTATACGTTATACGTTATAGGTTATACCTTATACATTATACGTCACACGTTATACATTATACGTAATACGGTATACGTTATGCGTTATACGCTATACGTTATACGTTATGCGCTATACGTAATACGTTATACGTTATAGGTTATTCGTTATACGTTATACGTTATACGTTATACGTTATACGTTATACGTCATACGTTATACGTTATACGTTATACGTTATACGGTATACGTTATGCGTTATACGCTATACGTTATGCGTTATAGGATATACGTCATGCGTTATAGGATATACGTTATACGTTATACGTTATACGTTATACGTTATACGTTATACGTTATACGTTATACGTTATACGTTATACGTTATACGTTATACGTTATACGTTATACGTTATACGTTATACGTAATACGTTATACGTTATACGTTATACGTTATACGTTATAGGTCATACCTTATACGTGACACGTCATACGTTATACGTTATACGTTATACGTTATACCGTATACGTTATACGTTATACGTTATACGTTATACGTTATACGTTATACGTTATACGTTATACGTTATACGTTATACGTTATACGTTATATGTTATACGTTATACGTTATACGTTATACTTTATACGGTATACGTTATACGTTATACGCTATACGTTATGCGTTATAGGATATACGTCATGCGTTATAGGATATACGTTATACGTTATACGTTATACGTTATAGGTCATACCTTGTACGTGATACGTCATACGTTATACGTTATACGTTATACGTTATACGTTATACGTTATACGTCATACGTTATACGTTATACGTTATACGCTATACGTTATACGTTATACGTTATACGTTATACGTTATAGGTTATACGTTATACGTTATACGTTATACGTTATACGTTATACGTTATACGTTATACGTTATACGTTATACGTTATACGTTATACGTTATACGTTATACGTTATACGTTATTCGTTATACGTTATACGTTATACGTTATACGTTATACGTTATACGTTATACGTTATACGTTATTCGTTATACGTTATACGTTATACTTTATACGGTATACGTTATGCGTTATACGCTATACGTTATGCGTTATAGGATATACGTCATGCGTTATAGGATATACGTTATACGTTATACATTATACGTTATACGTTATACGTTATACGTTATACGTTATACGTTATACGTTATACGTTATAGGTCATACCTTATACGTGATACGTTGTACGTTATACGTTATACGTTATACGTTATACGTTATATGTTATACGTTATACGTTATACGTTATACGTTATACGTTATACGTTATATGTTATACATTATACGTTATACGTTATACGTTATACGTTATACGTTATACGTTATACGTTATAGGTCATACCTTATACGTGATACGTCATACGTTATACGTTATACGTTATGCGTTATACGTTATACGTTATACGTTATACGTTATACGTTATACGTTATACGTTATACGTTATACGTTATACGTTATACGTTATACGTTATACGTTATACGTTATACGTTATACGTTATACGTTATACGTTATACGTTATACGTTATACGTTATACGTTATACGTTATACGTTATACGTTATACGTTATACGTTATACGTTATACGTTATACGTTATACGTTACACGTTATGCGTTATACGTTATACGTTATACGTTATACGTTATACGTTATAGGTCATACCTTATACGTGATACGTTATACGTTATACGATATACGTAATACGTTATACGTTATACGTTGTACGTTAAACGTTATACGTTTTACGTTATACGTTATACGTTTTAGGTCATACCTTATACGTGATACGTCACACGTTGTAAGTTATACGTTATACGTTATACGTTATACGTTATACGTCATACGTAATACGTTATACGTTATACGTTATACGTTATACGTTATACGTTATACGTTATACGTAATACGTTATACGTTATATGTTATACGTTATACGTTATACGTTATACGTTGTACGTTATACGTTACACGTTATACGTTATACGTTATACGTTATACGTTATACGTTATACGTTATACGTTATACGTTATACGTTATACGTTATACGTTATACGTTATACGTTATACGTTATACGTTATACGTTATACGTTATACGTTATACGTTGTACGTTATACGTTATACGTTATACGTTATACGTTATACGTTATACGTTATACGTTATACGTTATACGTTATACGTTATACGTTATACGTTATACGTTATATGTTATACGTTATACGTTATACGTTATACGTTATACGTTATACGTTATACGTTATACGTTATACGTTATTCGTTATACGTTATACGTTATACGTTATACGTTATACGTTATAGGTCATACCTTATACGTGATACGTTGTACGTTATACGTTATACGTTATACGTTATACGTTATACGTTATACGTTATACGTTATAGGTCTTACCTTATACGTGATACGTCGTACGTTATACGTTATACGTTATACATTATACGTTATACGTTATACGTTATACGCTATACGTTATACGTTATTCGTTATACGTTATACGTAATACGTTATACGTTATACGTTATACGTTATACGTTATACGTTATTCGTTATACGTTATACGTTATACGTTATACGTTATACGTTATACGTTATACGTTATAGGTCATACCTTATACGTGATATGTTGTACGTTATACGTTATACGTTATACGTTATACGTTATACGTTATACGTTATACGTTATACGTTATACGTTATACGTTATACGTTATACGTTATACGTTATACGTTATACGTTATACGTTATACGTTATACGTTATACGTTATACGTTATACGTTATACGTTATACGTTATACGTTATACGTTATACGTTATACGTTATACGTTATACGTTATACGTTATACGTTATACGTTATACGTTATACATTATACGTTATACGTTATACGTTATACGCTATACGTTATACGTTATACGTTATACGTTATAGGTCTTACCTTATACGTGATACGTCGTACGTTATACGTTATACGTTATACATTATACGTTATACGTTATACGTTATACGCTATACGTTATACATTATTCGTTATACGTTATACGTTATACGTTATACGTTATTCGTTATACGTTATACGTTATACGTTATACGTTATACGATATACGTTCTACGATATACGTTATACGTTATACGTTATACGTTATAGGTCTTACCTTATACGTGATACGTTGTACGTTATACGTTATACGTTATACGTTATACGTTATACGTTATACGTTATACGTTATACGTTATACGTTATACATTATACGTTATACGTTATACGTTATACGCTATACGTTATACGTTATACGTTATACATTATACGTTATACGTTATACGTTATACGTTATACGTTATACGTTATACGTTATACGTTATACGTTATACGTTATACGTTATACGTTATAGGTCTTACCTTATACGTGATACGTTGTACGTTATACGTTATACGTTATACGTTATACGTTATACGTTATACGTTATACGTTATACGTTATACCTTATACGTTATACGTTATACGTTATACGCTATACGTTATACGTTATACGTTATACATTATACGTTATACGTTATACGTTATACGTTATACGTTATACGTTATACGTTATACGTTATACGTTATACGTTATACGTTATACGTTATACGTTATACGTTATACGTTATACGTTACACGTTATGCGTTATACGTTATAGGTTATACGTTATACGTTATACGTTATAGGTCATACCTTATACGTGATACGTTATACGTTATACGTTATACGTAATACGTTATACGTTATTCGTTATACGTTATACGTTAAACGTTATACGTTTTACGTTATACGTTATACGTTTTAGGTCATACCTTGTACGTGATACGTCACACGTTGTAAGTTATACGTTATACGTTATATGTTATACGTTATACGTTATACGTAATACGTTATACGTTATACGTTATACGTTATACGTTATACGTTATACGTTATACGTTATACGTTATACGTTATACGTTATACGTTATACGTTATACGTTATACGTTATACGTTATACGTTATACGTTATACGTTATACGTTATACGTTATACGTTATACGTTATACGTTATACGTTATACGTTATACGTTGTACGTTATACGTTATGCGTTATACGTTATACGTTATACGTTATACGTTATACGTTATACGTTATACGTTATACGTTATACGTTATACGTTATACGTTATACGTTATACGTTATACGTTATACGTTATACGTTATACGTTATACGTTATACGTTATTCGTTATACGTTATACGTTATACGTTATACGTTATACGTTATACGTTATAGGTCATACCTTATACGTGATACGTTGTACGTTATACGTTATACGTTATACGTTATACGTTATACGTTATACGTTATACGTTATAGGTCTTACCTTATACGTGATACGTCGTACGTTATACGTTATACGTTATACATTATACGTTATACGTTATACGTTATACGCTATACGTTATACGTTATTCGTTATACGTTATACGTAATACGTTATACGTTATACGTTATACGTTATACGTTATACGTTATTCGTTATACGTTATACGTTATACGTTATACGTTATACGTTATACGTTATACGTTATAGGTCATACCTTATACGTGATACGTTGTACGTTATACGTTATACGTTATACGTTATACGTTATACGTTATACGTTATACGTTATACGTTATACGTTATACGTTATACGTTATACGTTATACGTTATACGTTATACGTTATACGTTATACGTTATACGTTATACGTTATACGTTATACGTTATACGTTATACGTTATACGTTATACGTTATACGTTATACGTTATACATTATACGTTATACGTTATACGTTATACGCTATACGTTATACGTTATACGTTATACGTTATAGGTCTTACCTTATACGTGATACGTCGTACGTTATACGTTATACGTTATACATTATACGTTATACGTTATACGTTATACGCTATACGTTATACATTATTCGTTATACGTTATACGTTATACGTTATACGTTATTCGTTATACGTTATACGTTATACGTTATACGTTATACGATATACGTTCTACGTTATACGTTATACGTTATACGTTATACGTTATAGGTCTTACCTTATACGTGATACGTTGTACGTTATACGTTATACGTTATACGTTATACGTTATACGTTATACGTTATACGTTATACGTTATACGTTATACATTATACGTTATACGTTATACGTTATACGCTATACGTTATACGTTATACGTTATACATTATACGTTATACGTTATACGTTATACGTTATACGTTATACGTTATACGTTATACGTTATACGTTATACGTTATACGTTATACGTTATAGGTCTTACCTTATACGTGATACGTTGTACGTTATACGTTATACGTTATACGTTATACGTTATAAGTTATACGTTATACGTTATACGTTATACGTTATACGTTATACGTTATACGTTATACGCTATACGTTATACGTTATACGTTATACATTATACGTTATACGTTATACGTTATACGTTATACGTTATACGTTATACGTTATACGTTATACGTTATACGTTATACGTTATACGTTATACGTTATACGTTATACGTTATACGTTACACGTTATGCGTTATACGTTATAGGTTATACGTTATACGTTATACGTTATAGGTCATACCTTATACGTGATACGTTATACGTTATACGTTATACGTAATACGTTATACGTTATTCGTTATACGTTATACGTTAAACGTTATACGTTTTACGTTATACGTTATACGTTTTAGGTCATACCTTGTACGTGATACGTCACACGTTGTAAGTTATACGTTATACGTTATACGTTATACGTTATACGTTATACGTTATACGTTATACGTTATACGTTATACGTTATACGTTATACGTTATACCTTATACGTTATACGTTATACGTTATACGCTATACGTTATACGTTATACGTTATACATTATACGTTATACGTTATACGTTATACGTTATACGTTATACGTTATACGTTATACGTTATACGTTATACGTTATACGTTATACGTTATACGTTATACGTTACACGTTATGCGTTATACGTTATAGGTTATACGTTATACGTTATACGTTATAGGTCATACCTTATACGTGATACGTTATACGTAATACGTTATACGTTATATGTTATACGTTATACGTTATACGTTATACGTTGTACGTTATACGTTATACGTTATACGTTATACGTTATACGTTATACGTTATACGTTATAGGTCCTACCTTATACGTGATACGTTATACGTTATACGTTATACGTAATACGTTATACGTTATACGTTATACGTTATACGTTATACGTTATACGTTATACGTTATACGTTATACGTTATACGTTATACGTTATACGTTATACGTTATACGTTATACGTTATACGTTATACGTTATACGTTATACGTTATACGTTATACGTTATACGTTATACGTTATACGTTATACGTTATACGTTATACGTTATACGTTATACGTTATACGTTATACGTTATACGTTATACGTTATACGTTATACGTTATACGTTATACGTTAAACGTTATACGTTATACGTTATACGTTATACGTTATACGTTATACGTTATACGTTATACGTTATACGTTATAGGTCTTACCTTATACGTGATACGTTGTACGTTATACGTTATACGTTATACGTTATACGTTATACGTTATACGTTATACGTTATACGTTATACGTTATACGTTACACGTTATGCGTTATACGTTATAGGTTATACGTTATACGTTATACGTTATAGGTCATACCTTATACGTGATACGTTATACGTAATACGTTATACGTTATATGTTATACGTTATACGTTATACGTTATACGTTGTACGTTATACGTTATACGTTATACGTTATACGTTATACGTTATACGTTATACGTTATAGGTCCTACCTTATACGTGATACGTTATACGTTATACGTTATACGTAATACGTTATACGTTATACGTTATACGTTATACGTTATACGTTATACGTTATACGTTATACGTTATACGTTATACGTTATACGTTATACGTTATACGTTATACGTTATACGTTATACGTTATACGTTATACGTTATACGTTATACGTTATACGTTATACGTTATACGTTATACGTTATACGTTATACGTTATACGTTATACGTTATACGTTATACGTTATACGTTATACGTTATACGTTATACGTTATACGTTATACGTTATACGTTAAACGTTATACGTTATACGTTATACGTTATACGTTATACGTTATACGTTATACGTTATACGTTATACGTTATAGGTCTTACCTTATACGTGATACGTTGTACGTTATACGTTATACGTTATACGTTATACGTTATACGTTATACGTTATACGTTATACGTTATACGTTATACATTATACGTTATACGTTATACGTTATACGCTATACGTTATACGTTATACGTTATACGTTATACATTATACGTAATACGTTATACGTTATACGCTATACGTTATACGTTATTCGTTATACGTTATACGTTATACGTTATACGTTATTCGTTATACGTTATACGTTATACGTTATACGTTATACGTTATACGTTATACGTTATACGTTATACGTTATAAGTCATACCTTATACGTGATACGTTGTACGTTATACGTTATACGTTATACGTTATACGTTATACGTTATACGTTATACGTTATACGTTATACGTTATACGTTATACGTTATACGTTATACGTTATACGTAATAGGTCATACCTTATACGTGATACGTTGTACGTTATACGTTATACTTTACACGTTATACGTTATACGTTATACGGTTACGTTATACGTTATACATTATACGTTATAGGTTATACGTTATACGCTATACGTTATACGTTATACGTTATACATTATACGTTATACGTTATACGTTATACGTTATACGTTATACGTTATACGTTATAAGTCATACCTTATACGTGATACGTTGTACGTTATACGTTATACGTTATACGTTATACGTTATACGTTATACGTTATACGTTATACGTTATACGTTATACGTTATACGTAATACGTTATACGTTATACGTTGTACGTTATACGTTGTACGTTATACGTTGTACGTTATACGTTATACGTTATACGTTATACGTTATACGTTATACGTTATACGTTATACGTTATACGTTATACGTTATACGTTATACGTTATACGTTATACGTTATACGTTATACGTTATACGTTATACGTTATACGTTATACGTTATACGTTACACGTTATGCGTTATACGTTATACGTTATACGTTATACGTAATACGTTATAGGTCATACCTTATACGTGATACGTTATACGTTATACGTTATACGTAATACGTTATACGTTATACGTTATACGTTATACGTTATACGTTATACGTTATAAGTCATACCTTATACGTGATACGTTGTACGTTATACGTTATACGTTATACGTTATACGTTATACGTTATACGTTATACGTTATACGTTATACGTTATACGTTATACGTTATACGTTATACGTTATACGTTATACGTTATACGTTATACGTTATACGTTATACGTAATACGTTATACGTTATACGTTATACGTTATACGTTATACGTTATACGTTATACGTAATACGTTATACGTTATACGTTATACGTTAGACGTTATACGTTATACGTTATACGTTATACGTTATACGTTATACGTTGCACGTTATACGTTGTACGTTATACGTTATACGTTATACGTTATACGTTATACGTTATACGTTATACGTTATACGTTATACGTTATACGTTATACGTTATACGTTATACGTTATACGTTATACGTAATACGTTATACGTTATACGTTATACGTTATACGTTATACGTTATACGTGATACGTTGTACGTTATACGTTATACGTTATACGTTAGACGTTATACGTTATACGCTATACGTTATACGTTATACGTTATACGTTATACGTTATACGTTATACGTTATACGTTATACGTTATACGTTATACGTAATACGTTATACGTTATACGTTATACGTTATACGTTATACGTTATACGTTATACGTAATACGTTATACGTTATACGTTATACGTAATACGTTATACGTTATACGTTATGCGTTAGACGTTATACGTTATACGTTATACGTTATACGTTATACGTTATACGTTATACGATATACGTAATACGTTATACGTTATACGTTATACGTTATACGTTATACGTTATACGTTATACGTAATACGTTATACGTTATACGTTGTACGTTATACGTTGTACGTTATACGTTGTACGTTATACGTTATACGTTATACGTTATACGTTATACGTTATACGTTATACGTTATACGTTATACGTTATACGTTACACGTTATGCGTTATACGTTATACGTTATACGTTATACGTTATACGTTATAGGTCATACCTTATACGTGATACGTTATACGTTATACGTTATACGTAATACGTTATACGTTATACGTTATACGTTATACGTTATACGTTATACGTTATAAGTCATACCTTATACGTGATACGTTGTACGTTATACGTTATACGTTATACGTTATACGTTATACGTTATACGTTATACGTTATAGGTCATACCTTATACGTGATACGTTATACGTTATACGTTATACATTATACGTTATACGTTATACGTTATACGCTATACGTTATACGTTATTCGTTATTCGTTATACGTTATACGTTATACGTTATACGTTATTCGTTATACGTTATACGTTATACGTTATACGTTATACGTTATACGTTATACGTTATACGCTATACGTTATACGCTATACGTTATACGTTATACGTTATACGTTATACGTTATACGTTATACGTTATACGTTATACGTTATACGTTATACGTAATACGTTATACGTTATACGTTATACGTTATACGTTATACGTTATACGTTATACGTAATACGTTATACGTTATACGTTATACGTAATACGTTATACGTTATACGTTATACGTTAGACGTTATACGTTATACGTTATACGTTATACGTTATACGTTATACGTTATACGATATACGTAATACGTTATACGTTATACGTTATACGTTATACGTTATACGTTATACGTTATACGTAATACGTTATACGTTATACGTTGTACGTTATACGTTGTACGTTATACGTTGTACGTTATACGTTATACGTTATACGTTATACGTTATACGTTATACGTTATACGTTATTCGTTATACGTTATACGTTATACGTTATACGTTATACGTTATACGTTATACGTTATACGTTATACGTTATACGTTATACGTTATACGTTATACGTTATACGTTATACGTTATACGTTATACGTTATACGTTATACGTTATACGTTATACGTTATACGTTATACGTTATACGTTATACGTTATACGTTATACGTTATACGTTATACGTTATACGTTATACGTTATACGTTATACGTTATACGTTATACGTTATACGTTATACGTTATACGTTATACGTTATACGTTATACGTTATACGTTATACGTTATACGTTATACGTTATACGTTATACGTTATACGTTATACGTTATACGTTATACGTTATACGTTATACGTTATACGTTATACGTTATACGTTATACGTTATACGTTATACGTTATACGTTATACGTTATACGTTATACGTTATACGTTATACGTTATACGTTATACGTTATACGTTATACGTTATACGTTATACGTTATACGTTATAGGTCTTACCTTATACGTGATACGTTGTACGTTATACGTTATACGTTATACGTTATACGTTATACGTTATACGTTATACGTTATACGTTATACATTATACGTTATACGTTATACGTTATACGCTATACGTTATACGTTATACGTTATACATTATACGTTATACGTTATACGTTATACGCTATACGTTATACGTTATTCGTTATACGTTATACGTTATACGTTATACGTTATTCGTTATACGTTATACGTTATACGTTATACGTTATACGTTATACGTTATACGTTATACGTTATACGTTATACGTTATACGTTATACGTTATACGTTATACGTTATACGTTATAGGTCTTACCTTATACGTGATACGTTGTACGTTATACGTTATACGTTATACGTTATACGTTATACGTTATACGTTATACGTTATACGTTATACGTTATACGTTATACGTTATACGTTATACGTTATACGTTATACGTTATACGTTATACGTTATACGTTATACGTTATACGTTATACGTTATACGTTATACGTTATACGTTATACGTTATACGTTATACGTTATACGTTATACGTTATACGTTATAGGTCTTACCTTATACGTGATACGTTGTACGTTATACGTTATACGTTATACGTTATACGTTATACGTTATACGTTATACGTTATACGTTATACATTATACGTTATACGTTATACGTTATACGCTATACGTTATACGTTATACGTTATACATTATACGTTATACGTTATACGTTATACGCTATACGTTATACGTTATTCGTTATACGTTATACGTTATACGTTATACGTTATTCGTTATACGTTATACGTTATACGTTATACGTTATACGTTATACGTTATACGTTGTACGTTATACGTTATACGTTATACGTTATACGTTATACGTTATACGTTATACGTTATAGGTCCTACCTTATACGTGATACGTTATACGTTATACGTTATACGTAATACGTTATACGTTATACGTTATACGTTATACGTTATACGTTATACGTTATACGTTATACGTTATACGTTATACGTTATACGTTATACGTTATACGTTATACGTTATACGTTATACGTTATACGTTATACGTTATACGTTATACGTTATACGTTATACGTTATACGTTATACGTTATACGTTATACGTTATACGTTATACGTTATACGTTATACGTTATACGTTATACGTTATACGTTATACGTTATACGTTATACGTTATACGTTATACGTTATACGTTAAACGTTATACGTTATACGTTATACGTTATACGTTATACGTTATACGTTATACGTTATACGTTATACGTTATAGGTCTTACCTTATACGTGATACGTTGTACGTTATACGTTATACGTTATACGTTATACGTTATACGTTATACGTTATACGTTATACGTTATACGTTATACGTTACACGTTATGCGTTATACGTTATAGGTTATACGTTATACGTTATACGTTATAGGTCATACCTTATACGTGATACGTTATACGTAATACGTTATACGTTATATGTTATACGTTATACGTTATACGTTATACGTTGTACGTTATACGTTATACGTTATACGTTATACGTTATACGTTATACGTTATACGTTATAGGTCCTACCTTATACGTGATACGTTATACGTTATACGTTATACGTAATACGTTATACGTTATACGTTATACGTTATACGTTATACGTTATACGTTATACGTTATACGTTATACGTTATACGTTATACGTTATACGTTATACGTTATACGTTATACGTTATACGTTATACGTTATACGTTATACGTTATACGTTATACGTTATACGTTATACGTTATACGTTATACGTTATACGTTATACGTTATACGTTATACGTTATACGTTATACGTTATACGTTATACGTTATACGTTATACGTTATACGTTATACGTTAAACGTTATACGTTATACGTTATACGTTATACGTTATACGTTATACGTTATACGTTATACGTTATACGTTATAGGTCTTACCTTATACGTGATACGTTGTACGTTATACGTTATACGTTATACGTTATACGTTATACGTTATACGTTATACGTTATACGTTATACGTTATACATTATACGTTATACGTTATACGTTATACGTTATACGTTATACGTTATACATTATACGTAATACGTTATACGTTATACGCTATACGTTATACGTTATTCGTTATACGTTATACGTTATACGTTATACGTTATTCGTTATACGTTATACGTTATACGTTATACGTTATACGTTATACGTTATACGTTATACGTTATACGTTATAAGTCATACCTTATACGTGATACGTTGTACGTTATACGTTATACGTTATACGTTATACGTTATACGTTATACGTTATACGTTATACGTTATACGTTATACGTTATACGTTATACGTTATACGTTATACGTAATAGGTCATACCTTATACGTGATACGTTGTACGTTATACGTTATACTTTACACGTTATACGTTATACGTTATACGGTTACGTTATACGTTATACATTATACGTTATAGGTTATACGTTATACGCTATACGTTATACGTTATACGTTATACATTATACGTTATACGTTATACGTTATACGTTATACGTTATACGTTATACGTTATAAGTCATACCTTATACGTGATACGTTGTACGTTATACGTTATACGTTATACGTTATACGTTATACGTTATACGTTATACGTTATACGTTATACGTTATACGTTATACGTAATACGTTATACGTTATACGTTGTACGTTATACGTTGTACGTTATACGTTGTACGTTATACGTTATACGTTATACGTTATACGTTATACGTTATACGTTATACGTTATACGTTATACGTTATACGTTATACGTTATACGTTATACGTTATACGTTATACGTTATACGTTATACGTTATACGTTATACGTTATACGTTATACGTTACACGTTATGCGTTATACGTTATACGTTATACGTTATACGTAATACGTTATAGGTCATACCTTATACGTGATACGTTATACGTTATACGTTATACGTAATACGTTATACGTTATACGTTATACGTTATACGTTATACGTTATACGTTATAAGTCATACCTTATACGTGATACGTTGTACGTTATACGTTATACGTTATACGTTATACGTTATACGTTATACGTTATACGTTATACGTTATACGTTATACGTTATACGTTATACGTTATACGTTATACGTTATACGTTATACGTTATACGTTATACGTTATACGTTATACGTAATACGTTATACGTTATACGTTATACGTTATACGTTATACGTTATACGTTATACGTAATACGTTATACGTTATACGTTATACGTTAGACGTTATACGTTATACGTTATACGTTATACGTTATACGTTATACGTTATACGTTGTACGTTATACGTTGTACGTTATACGTTATACGTTATACGTTATACGTTATACGTTATACGTTATACGTTATACGTTATACGTTATACGTTATACGTTATACGTTATACGTTATACGTTATACGTAATACGTTATACGTTATACGTTATACGTTATACGTTATACGTTATACGTGATACGTTGTACGTTATACGTTATACGTTATACGTTAGACGTTATACGTTATACGCTATACGTTATACGTTATACGTTATACGTTATACGTTATACGTTATACGTTATACGTTATACGTTATACGTTATACGTAATACGTTATACGTTATACGTTATACGTTATACGTTATACGTTATACGTTATACGTAATACGTTATACGTTATACGTTATACGTAATACGTTATACGTTATACGTTATACGTTAGACGTTATACGTTATACGTTATACGTTATACGTTATACGTTATACGTTATACGATATACGTAATACGTTATACGTTATACGTTATACGTTATACGTTATACGTTATACGTTATACGTTATACGTAATACGTTATACGTTATACGTTGTACGTTATACGTTGTACGTTATACGTTGTACGTTATACGTTATACGTTATACGTTATACGTTATACGTTATACGTTATACGTTATACGTTATACGTTATACGTTACACGTTATGCGTTATACGTTATACGTTATACGTTATACGTTATACGTTATAGGTCATACCTTATACGTGATACGTTATACGTTATACGTTATACGTAATACGTTATACGTTATACGTTATACGTTATACGTTATACGTTATACGTTATAAGTCATACCTTATACGTGATACGTTGTACGTTATACGTTATACGTTATACGTTATACGTTATACGTTATACGTTATACGTTATAGGTCATACCTTATACGTGATACGTTATACGTTATACGTTATACATTATACGTTATACGTTATACGTTATACGCTATACGTTATACGTTATTCGTTATACGTTATACGTTATACGTTATACGTTATTCGTTATACGTTATACGTTATACGTTATACGTTATACGTTATACGTTATACGTTATACGCTATACGTTATACGCTATACGTTATACGTTATACGTTATACGTTATACGTTATACGTTATACGTTATACGTTATACGTTATACGTTATACGTTATACGTAATACGTTATACGTTATACGTTATACGTTATACGTTATACGTTATACGTTATACGTAATACGTTATACGTTATACGTTATACGTAATACGTTATACGTTATACGTTATACGTTAGACGTTATACGTTATACGTTATACGTTATACGTTATACGTTATACGTTATACGATATACGTAATACGTTATACGTTATACGTTATACGTTATACGTTATACGTTATACGTTATACGTAATACGTTATACGTTATACGTTGTACGTTATACGTTGTACGTTATACGTTGTACGTTATACGTTATACGTTATACGTTATACGTTATACGTTATACGTTATACGTTATTCGTTATACGTTATACGTTATACGTTATACGTTATACGTTATACGTTATACGTTATACGTTATACGTTATACGTTATACGTTATACGTTATACGTTATACGTTATACGTTATACGTTATACGTTATACGTTATACGTTATACGTTATACGTTATACGTTATACGTTATACGTTATACGTTATACGTTATACGTTATACGTTATACGTTATACGTTATACGTTATACGTTATACGTTATACGTTATACGTTATACGTTATACGTTATACGTTATACGTTATACGTTATACGTTATACGTTATACGTTATACGTTATACGTTATACGTTATACGTTATACGTTATACGTTATACGTTATACGTTATACGTTATACGTTATACGTTATACGTTATACGTTATACGTTATACGTTATACGTTATACGTTATACGTTATACGTTATACGTTATACGTTATACGTTATACGTTATACGTTATACGTTATACGTTATACGTTATACGTTATACGTTATACGTTATAGGTCTTACCTTATACGTGATACGTTGTACGTTATACGTTATACGTTATACGTTATACGTTATACGTTATACGTTATACGTTATACGTTATACATTATACGTTATACGTTATACGTTATACGCTATACGTTATACGTTATACGTTATACATTATACGTTATACGTTATACGTTATACGCTATACGTTATACGTTATTCGTTATACGTTATACGTTATACGTTATACGTTATTCGTTATACGTTATACGTTATACGTTATACGTTATACGTTATACGTTATACGTTATACGTTATACGTTATACGTTATACGTTATACGTTATACGTTATACGTTATAGGTCTTACCTTATACGTGATACGTTGTACGTTATACGTTATACGTTATACGTTATACGTTATACGTTATACGTTATACGTTATACGTTATACGTTATACGTTATACGTTATACGTTATACGTTATACGTTATACGTTATACGTTATACGTTATACGTTATACGTTATACGTTATACGTTATACGTTATACGTTATACGTTATACGTTATACGTTATACGTTATACGTTATACGTTATACGTTATAGGTCTTACCTTATACGTGATACGTTGTACGTTATACGTTATACGTTATACGTTATACGTTATACGTTATACGTTATACGTTATACGTTATACATTATACGTTATACGTTATACGTTATACGCTATACGTTATACGTTATACGTTATACATTATACGTTATACGTTATACGTTATACGCTATACGTTATACGTTATTCGTTATACGTTATACGTTATACGTTATACGTTATTCGTTATACGTTATACGTTATACGTTATACGTTATACGTTATACGTTATACGTTGTACGTTATACGTTATACGTTATACGTTATACGTTATACGTTATACGTTATACGTTATAGGTCCTACCTTATACGTGATACGTTATACGTTATACGTTATACGTAATACGTTATACGTTATACGTTATACGTTATACGTTATACGTTATACGTTATACGTTATACGTTATACGTTATACGTTATACGTTATACGTTATACGTTATACGTTATACGTTATACGTTATACGTTATACGTTATACGTTATACGTTATACGTTATACGTTATACGTTATACGTATACGTTATACGTTATACGTTATACGTAATACGTTATACGTTATACGTTATACGTAATACGTTATACGTTATACGTTATACGTTAGACGTTATACGTTATACGTTATACGTTATACGTTATACGTTATACGTTATACGATATACGTAATACGTTATACGTTATACGTTATACGTTATACGTTATACGTTATACGTTATACGTTATACATTATACGTTATACGTTATACGTTATACGTTGTACGTTATACTTGTACGTTATACGTTATACGTTATACGTTATACGTTATACGTTATACGTTATACGTTATTCGTTATACGTTATACGTTATACGTTATACGTTATACGTTATACGTTATACGTTATACGTTATACGTTATACGTTATACGTTATACGTTATAGGTCTTACCTTATACGTGATACGTTGTACGTTATACGTTATACGTTATACGTTATACGTTATACGTTATACGTTATACGTTATACGTTATACGTTATACGTTATACGTTATACGTTATACGTTATACGTTATACGTTATACGTTATACGTTATACGTTATACGTTATACGTTATACGTTATACGTTATACGTTATACGTTATACGTTATACGTTATACGTATTACGTTATACGTTATAGGTCTTACCTTATACGTGATACGTTGTACGTTATACGTTATACGTTATACGTTATACGTTATACGTTATACGTTATACGTTATACGTTATACATTATACGTTATACGTTATACGTTATACGCTATACGTTATACGTTATACGTTATACATTATACGTTATACGTTATACGTTATACGCTATACGTTATACGTTATTCGTTATACGTTATACGTTATACGTTATACGTTATTCGTTATACGTTTTACGTTATACGTTATACGTTATACGTTATACGTTATACGTTATACGTTATACGTTATACGTTATACGTTATACGTTATACGTTATAGGTCTTACCTTATACGTGATACGTTGTACGTTATACGTTATA